>NW_020897744.1:2225659-2239828 GCF_003984885.1 Neopelma chrysocephalum | reverse complement strand
AATAGAGATGGGATAAAATTACAGAAAAATAGAGATCCTCATCCTTACA
Organism: Neopelma chrysocephalum; assembly: GCF_003984885.1. Classification (NCBI taxonomy): domain Eukaryota; kingdom Metazoa; phylum Chordata; class Aves; order Passeriformes; family Pipridae; genus Neopelma; species Neopelma chrysocephalum. The sequence goes on along the minus strand of NW_020897744.1, from coordinate 2,239,779 downwards.
GCTTCAACTGATTGCCACTTGAGATCAAGTTCAGCTTGCAATTCCTCTTTAAAATATATTATAATGCATTAACATGTGTTATTGAGATGGCATGTCTTCCTTGGAAGCATGTAGAATAAGCAGGACCTGACTAGATAAATTGTTTGCTCCAAGCTACCACGTTCCACTTTCCTGGTCATAAGAATGTAAAAAATTGGTTGAAATTGAAAAAAAAGAAAAATTAGTGTTAATTCACACCGCGTTGCTCCCAAAGTAGACGAGGGTAAGAGGAAGTGCTGGGTGGGAATTGCTGAGCGTGTTCCAAAGCCAGCACTTGTAGTCAAATCTTTGCAACAAAAAATAGAGCATTGCAGTGCTGAGTTCTGATCCAGCTTTTCCAAACCTTCTCATTCCAGACTTCTCATGGGATTCATGGTGGTGACTGCCTTCCTGTCAATGTGGATCAGCAACACGGCCACCACTGCTATGATGGTCCCCATATCACAGGCAGTGCTGGAACAGCTGCACAAGTCAGAACTGGAGTCCAGTGGTGCTGGCGAAGCATCTGAAAATGACAACAAAGCCTTTGAGCTGCAGGAAGGGTCAACTCCATCTGTTAACTCCAACGAAAAAGAGGAAAAAGGTGAGTGAATTCTGGGCAGCTTTCTCTTCGGGGTGATGGAGGATGACCTGATGCCTTCTTCACTGGCATAAGACTTGACAGTAAATTCTAAAAGAAAAACACACCTCAAGCATCCTGACTGCATCACACAGCATTGATGAGGCTCTTCCAGGAGCCACACAAAACCACCATAAAAATCTGCTGATTAGACTCAAGTTGGAAATAGATCAAAAGATACAAAGACATGATAACTAATCAATAAACCAACAACAGGAATACATTTTCCACTGGCTGAAGCCTTTCCATGAGGCTTGATATTTTTCTGTATCTTTGTCTTAGTTCAGTTCTTGCCTACTGTGTAACGGATCAGATAATATGGAATTCCCACGGGAAAATTTCTGGCCTATTTCAAGCTAGAAGGGTAGGGATTAAAATGATCTTTCTAATCCAAAGCTACACAATCAAGCAACACTATCTCTTTACCAGCTGTCTTGCCCTCTCCTCATGTTTGAGATGACTCCATTGCTTCTGTAAGTTCCAGTACCAGCGGTCAGGTGCTGGTACAGAATAAGTTCCCTTCAGCCCAGCTCCTCTGGCTCTCTTGTAACTCCCTGAATTCTTACCTTTCTCCCCTCCATGTGCAGTTCAGACATCACCCTAGTTCACCAAGAAGGGTCAGCAAAATGGGCAGAAGATCAAAAAATTAACAATGCCAGTCTTAAAAAGAGGAAACTTGGTTCCATCAGCTTTGAGTTCCATTGTGTCCTAGCCTTGAAATACTGAGCTGTGCAGGCACAATATCTTTTCCTGTCCAACCAAGCTTCTGCATCTCTTTTGTTCCTTGGCATCCAGGTAATGCTGATGTCCTGACAATTGAGGAAGACAGAAAGAGAAATGAAGATCTGGTAGAGCAAAAACACATGAAACTCTCCAAGGGAATGTCTCTCTGTATTTGTTACTCAGCCAGTATTGGAGGGATTGCAACTCTGACTGGGACAACACCAAATCTGGTACTGCAAGGACAAGTTGATGAGTAAGTCTTTTTGATCATGGGATTACAAACCCGCTAAATTGCATCATTCTGTACAACTGACTTCCAGGCAGCATAGAGAAAAAAATTATCACTTTGGTAACTTTGCTGGAAAGTGAGCTTCTCTTCCTTAAGGGGCCTCACAGTACCTCTCCTGTTTTAATTCATTAAGTAAATACAGAAGAGAATGTGGAATTTTGGATGCTAACAGCTACCTGCATTTTACAGCCTCTATCCTGATAATGGCGGCGTCATTAACTTTGCCTCCTGGTTCTCCTTTGCCTTCCCCACCATGATTGTGTTACTGGTTTTGGCATGGATTTGGCTACAGATACTGTACTTGGGCTTTAAGTGAGTACCCTTCACCCTCTGCACTCCAGCTGATGGGCCTGTGATCAAGGACTCTTTGCAAAAGTGATCCTTTTATTGATGGGGAAAAACACACAGCAAGGAACAAATTCCTCACACAGAACAGAGACAAGCAGAACAGCACACTCAGTGTCTGTTAAAATACTGCACCTTCTTCTCTGAGGAATCGGATCAAATCCCAGCTAAACACACTCTGTAGATGCAAATAGGAAGTTCTAGCAGTGTATGACCTGTTCTGTGGCATTGTTGTCATGTCCCAAGAGATTGCTGTGCTTCAAAGCAGGAAATGCCTTTGTGACAAGAGTTGCTTCAGACCTAGAGGATTAGTCTTGTGCTATTATTTCCAATGCTAATCACCCCCAATGCCCAGCTTACATTACCTATTTGTTTAATACTTAGCCTATCAAGTTTGTATTATCCCCAACCTCCCTTGTTTTACATAGCAAGAGTGCTGTAATACCTGAAATGGTATTTTCATCTTCAAATTCCTCCTTTAAAATTCCCATTTTCTGTCATTTTTAAAAGCTTGGCAACTCTTTACTTCCTAGTGATCATACAGCCTTGTCAGTCACACTGACCTTGTCCTGCTCTAGTGGAAGGGGTCCCTGCCCTTGGCAGGGGGTTGGAATGAGATGGTCTTCAAGGCCCCTTCCAACCCAAACCATTCTGGGATTCTACAGTATTTTTCCCCATGTGCTCAGATAGCACAATTCTTTTTGTATTTAAATCATGAGCTTCTAGGGGCAGGAAGCTTCCTTCTGATCACCTCGGCGAGCCATGGTGCAATGCAGTTAGTACCCACCACGGCTGCCGATGCTATGATTATAATATATTTAATTCCAATATTCTTATATCTAGAAGACATTATGACTGAGTCTAAAATTTGAATTGTTAACTGAGGCTGTCTGGCAAATGTCTCTGATATTACTTGTCCATTTTCTTCTAGTTTTAAGGAGAATTTTGGTTGTTCTGCAAGTCCCTCTGCCAAGGCTAAGGAGAAAGAGGCCTATGCCATCATAAAGGAAGAGAGCAGGAAGTTGGGCAGAATGAAATTTGCAGAAATAGCAGTTTTGATCCTGTTCATACTCCTGGTACTGCTCTGGTTTACAAGAGAACCTGGGTTCATACCAGGCTGGGCTACTGTTCTTTTCAACAAAGATGATATAAGGTACTACCACTTTTCTTCCTCAATTTGAGTAAAATAAGCGTGCTGGATTTTGTAAAAATGAAAACATAGCTGACTAAATATCTGACGGGTCTGTTGCAGCTACGTCACTGATGCTACAGTTGCCATCTTTATTTCAGTTTTGTTGTTCATCATCCCTTCTGGCTTTTCCAACAATGCACAAACAGGTGAGTTTAGTGAAGCACCAAAAATCAACTGCCAGAATAGTACATGGGAAATTTCATGTTTGGGGTTTACAAAGGAATTTTCAAATATTAAATAAGATTCCAAACTGCTCTTCCTGCATAGCTACAGCTTTCTGTTTAGGTTAGGCAAGGCACATATCCCATAAAAGTTCTCTGCTTCTCATTATTTAACTAATTAGGAAACTCTTATCCCAGTAGTGTTCCTGCCTCTGCTATACACGTGTAAAAGCTTCTGAGGCTGGAATCTTCAGGAGAGAAAACAACAGAAACACACAGAATTCTGCAGATATCTTGCCACACTTTTAGTTCACCCTTCCTTGCATTGTACTGTGCTTTTGGAAGCAGCTGCAGATCATTCATTAGTGGTTTTGCAAGTCAAGTTTTAAAACCTTTGCTGATGAGACTTTTAGCATTTGCTTTGGGGGGTAATTCCAGGTCTTGCTGACAGAAGGGTTTCCTGATGCTCAGACTAAAGTCATGTCCCACCAAGAAGTTCTCCTTTCTTTGGAGAATGTAATATGGCTTACAAAATCTTTTTGGATTTCAGATGGCAAGTCAAAGTTCCAAGCACCTCCACCTCTCCTGAACTGGAAAGTAGTTCACGAAAAAATGCCATGGAACATTGTGTTTCTGCTGGGAGGTGGTTTTGCCTTAGCCAAAGGCAGCGAGGTAACTTTCCTTGGCTTACCTGGGATCTGTGTCTTCCTATAAATGTAGTATCTTCTTCTTTCGAATTCTTTGGAAGGGACAGCATGTTTATTTCTAGGTAACCTAACAAATGATCCTCTCTATGAACACTGTCTCCTACATGTTTCTCTGCAGAGAGCAGTTTGTATGAGAACTGCTATGACAAGGGAAAGTCAAATTGACATGAGAACTGTAACTGGACTGCAATGTAGTTATTTCCTCTCCAGTCTACTATCCTGATAACCCTTTTTCCTCTGTTACAGGAATCTGGTCTGTCTGCATGGTTAGGTGCCCAACTGACTCCTCTTGAGAAGATCCCTTACCCAGCAATTGCTTTCCTGTTGAGTCTCCTCGTTGCCACTTTCACTGAGTGCACCAGCAACGTGGCCACCACCACCCTCTTCCTCCCTATTGTGGCTTCAATGGTAGGTTCCAGCATTTCAAAATGTTCTTATAAGAACAGTTTTCAACTCTTCTCCAAGCATACATCTGCTCAATTGTCAAAATTAACTGGCTGCCATAGCCAAGCACTGGTTTGTGTATCCAAACAGGGATACAAGACTTAAAACATACATATGTGTGTGTGTGTGTGAATATATCTCTGTATAAATACACTGTGCTTAGTTCAACCCTTCTAAAATCATTGTTAGGGAAGAGTAAAGGGATTAAATTCATTGGCATATTAGACTTTGCCTTCTGGCCTAAACAACCCCATGAGGTCACTGCCAGCTGTACTTGTTTTTTCCAATTTGTTCTGCACGGAGACAGCAACAGCAGCAGCATTTGCTTCCCTGCAACATTCCATTACTGTATTTCACTCCGACCACTGGCCTTCCAGAAGTCTCTGAGGGTGATAGCATGACCTAATTCAGACTTTTTGCATTTCCACTGGAGATTCCTGTTGCTGGGGTAGACATAGTTCTGCACCGTGAAAAGCTGGTTCCGGATAGAAACTGCAAGAAGCTCCTTCAAAATCTTTTTGCATAGGCCACAGACTCCAGCAAACCCTTAAACTAATCCATTCACCTTCAGAGCTTGGGTTGCCCTGTCTCCTCTGATCATTTCATTTTGTTCTTAACCACTTTGAAGCCACTCTACAATTTTTTCCCAGGGTTTAGAGGTGAATGCCAACATTATTAGCCATTCATACAGCAGCATCAGGAACACAAAGCCCTGACCACAAAATCAATTCTTGCATTTGTTGCATAAAGATGTGGACTAGAAGTGTCTAAAGCAGCACCAAAACCTGAGTGGTTGCAGTGTTTGATGAAGAACGAGGTTTCTGACAGAGACAAATCAACCAGTTTTCTGACACAAGATTTCTCTGCATTTTTGGGTATCAAAACCATCTTCTTTGCTCTCTCTTCCTGCACAGGCTGAAGCCATTTGCCTCAACCCACTCTATGTCATGCTGCCCTGCACACTTGCTGCATCGCTGGCGTTCATGCTCCCTGTGGCCACTCCTCCCAATGCCATTGTCTTTTCCTATGGACAGCTCAGGGTTATTGACATGGTGAGCAAAATCATCTTCTTGTCAGAATTTTCACCTCTAGATTTGAGCTTTCCTTTTTCTAGTATTGGTTCTTCTTGTGAGAGTGTTAGAAATCTCACTGGGCTGATGTAAAATGAAAAGAAGATGTGTGCATATAATAAAGGGTCACACTCACTTAGAGCCCTTGAAAGGTGCTATTGAGCTTTTAAAGAACAGCCAAGGCCCCTTGAAGATGTTCCAAGAAGAGCTGCCAACAAGAAACAGCAATGTCTAAGTACTTGAAAAGCCCAAATGTAGAGCACAGAGGTGTCAAAGAGCCCTGTCCTGGGCAGTCCTTCTGCAGGGATAGGGGACAGTCTGGCACATCTCACTAGGCTGCCCTGATGCCCTGAGAAATCACCATGTTAAAGACAGATGGACATGGATGCCATGTCTCTTGATAACTTTTCTAACTTACAACTGATCCAAGAAGAATTCCAAAGTAACATTAGGGATAAATGCCAGGTCAGAAGAGAAAGTTCTACATGAGTGAGTTTAAAGGATTTCAGGACTTCTAAGTAAGGAGTTTTATCCAATGGCAACTCATTTTCCCCCAGTACAAATTATATTTGTGAAGAAAACCAGCTTAAATGTAATTTGATGGAGTTCTGATCTGGAGTTGTGAAAAAAGACTGAAGATGAAATCTATCCATACAAACAATCCTGACCAGCAAGGAAGGAAAAAAAGTGCTCAGTTCAACTAACAGTGCTTCTTTTTTTATAATTCTAGGTCAAAGCTGGATTTGTACTCAACATTCTGGGAGTTCTGACAATAACTCTTGCCATCAATACCTGGTCTTCATCTCTGTTCCAACTGCAAACTTTCCCATCTTGGGCAAACAAGACAGGCTTGTGCCCATAACACGGAGAGGCGAAGGGACCAGTGACTGTTCCTGTTAGAGCTGCAGTGAGAGCAGGACTGCCCTCCATGCCAGCTTTGCCAAGGCAGTGGCATAGACACAGGCCTGTCTTCCGGAAAAGGACAAGTCACCTGCAAGCAAAACCGTTCTGTTGATAACAGCAATAAAATTGCACAACAGTGCTGTTAGCTGGCAATTTTGTCAGTAAGATGAGGTAACCTTTGGCTTTTCCACTGTCCCAGGAACCTTTAGATTTTCTGTCTCTGCAGGGGTATTTTCCCCAAGTGCTTTTCCACTCCACCTGTAAAGTCTGAAATCTGCGGTGAGAAAAAAGAGAGGTGTGTATATATATATAAAAGGAAGACTCTGTGTTCCTGATTTCATGCAGAGATCTGTGTCTTGTCACAATTAACATGACTATTCACATGTATATGTGTATATGTTCAAACTGTACATGATTGTTATATACTGTTATGGGCATTGACAGCATTACAGACAAATCACATAATGTCAGCCCCTTCTCTTTTCGAAATATATTTATTTGCAGTCCTCTTGTTATGAATGTAAAAGACTATTTTTTCCGCATTGTTATTTATGTCAGATTACACCCTGCAAGACCATGACAGGACCAGCAACGTTCCCCTGAGAAGGAGAGAACCCCTGTGTCCTAAAATAAACATGATTGAATTAAAGATTTTTTTTAATGTACTTCTGTGTTCTGCATAATTTTTAAACTATATATCACTGCTTCTGTCTTCCATATATCAACTACTTTTCTGTTTGATTATTTAAAATATCTTTAAATAATCAGAGAAATCAGCATAATTGATTTTCTCTTATCTTAAAAGTAATAAATATTATTATTGACAGTCGAATTTGACATTGGAATGTCAAATCCGAGATTTTCCTTTTAAAAAGCATGTAATACTGTTAAATATTTAATACCTATTCTGCTGCAACTGACTTCCAGTAGCACATAAACTCCTAATGACCAAACTGACAAAGCCACTGGAATATCCAAAGACACTTTGCCAAAACTATCTCTTAGTACCATAACTGAGGTTGGGTTCAGACAGAGCAGTTATTCAACATCTGACCCTGAGGTTTGCACTGAAATCTTTGTTCTGTTGTTGCCTGCCTACATTTTGCACAAAGAATGTGGCTTTTCAGAAGTCCCACTCTGATGGCATCCCCATACTGGTTCCATCAGAGTGAACATGAGGGAATTTCACTCAAAATCAGTATGTGCTCTTTGAAATCTGTCTTCTTTCTTTCTTTCTCAGTCCTAAATATTAGGAGACAAGGACATTGTGCAGTGTACATTTGACTTACAAAATGCCAGAATTCACTGACCTGCACTAGTTCCTTTCCACTTCCAACTCTCCAGACAATTCTGGTGCCTGCTGGTCACTGATCCCTCTTGCACTGATGGTTTCACTGGCCAGTTGCTCCCAGAAATCACTGCCCTGGAAAGAACAACCTGTTATTAACCCTTCAGTACCTTTCACAGAGAGGGTTTTGATGTGTGATAGGGATCCAAGAGAAAATCCACAGCACAAGCAGGACAGGCATTTATTCTCTGTTGCTAATGAGCTCCTGGGTAATTGATTTCAAACACATAATGACTTGTTCAGGTCACTGCTAAACCACTCTCCTTTCCCTTGGCATTTAACTCTATTAAATAACATCCAAATCTCCCTAAATATTTTCATTAGCCTGCTCACCCTGTGTCTGAGGACCTAAAAATGACAAACTCAAGCAGATGATTTTCTGTGAGCCTCTCCCTTCTTCTCTCTTTGTCTGCAGCACCAGGGCAGCATGCACAGCTTTTCTTGCCTTTTGTTTTCTTTGAAACACTCACAGAGTGTTTACATGTCCTTCTAAATTACTGCTTAGCTAAGCAGGAAAGGTGGAATTCTTATAACATTTCCCATCAGCCTCTCCTTCCAGCCCTTTAAAACTATGTTATGACTCTTTGAAGTCTTTTTTGTTAGACTACATTACTCAGAGGCTGTGATGAGCTCATAAGAAACTCACATTTCAACCTGGTCTAGTGAAAGATGCCCCTGCCCATGGCAGGGGTTTGGAAGAAGATGATCTTTAAGGTCCCTTCCAACAAAAACCACCCTGGGATTCCATGATTCAAGAACTAAACTTGAGTTGTATCCCTAAACCAGTTTTTCCACAATACAACTCTATTAATCCTGACGATCCATCTGTATTTCTCCCATTAATATTGTCAGTGAATTTTGACAACCTTGGGACAAATGCTGCCCAAAATTCTATGGAAGCAGGGAAATGCTAAAAGGGTGTGCATGTATTGGCACTGGTTGCTTACAGAGCACTGCAGTTAGGAAGATCCAAGCACACTCCAAGAAAGAAGGAAGACAGACCAGTTGTACTGGTTATTAGACATAGTTAAGGAGCTAAAAAAAAAACCAAAAAAACAATCCAAACCAACACACACACATTTCTGCCAAGCCAGTTATAAGAAGATAACCATGTGCTAGCCTAAGCCTCTGGCAGAAGTAAAAAACTGTTAGCTGTCTTCTAGTTAGCTAAATATTAATCATCCTGTTTAGAACCAATCATGTCACTAACTGGCCAGAAACTTGGTTAAAGATTGTGGTACCAAGAAGGTGTTTTATCTCTAGCTGCAGTATTCCTTGACTTCCACAGAAAATATGATGAGCAAGGCAAATTCCAAAGGAATACTCCTACTGTTAGTAAATCTGTAACTTTTTTGAAAGGGATTTAGGAGGCTGTACTCAATAAGGTCAGAAGCCCGGCAGAGAGGGAAGCCAAGCTCACACAAAACCAAGAGTTTCTTGGCTCCAAAATGCCCTGTGACAAGAAGGAAAAAAGCCAGGGACTAAAGAGAACTTCCACCTGGGCCTTGCGCCACTGGCCACCACCGATGCTGGCCAGCATGCCCGCACAGCCCAGGCACGCCTCGAGGATGGCCACCCGGAACGTCCGCGTGCGCCTGTCGCTGGTGTCGGCCACGTAGGCAAAGCAGCTGGCCAGGATCAGGTTGTAGTCTCCTGTCAGACCACTCAGAAGGTGTCCCAGGAGCAAGTAGGCGACGTGCAGCTCCAGGTACATGACCAGCAGGTAGACGGCCGTTTGCAGGGCTATGCCCGCTGCCGGCAGGATGAGCGCCGGACGGCGGCCCACGCTGTCGCTCCATGGTCCAAACAGAGTCACCGAGAAGAGACAGACAAAGAAGCCCCCCAAGTTGATGTAGAGGTTCCAGTGGGAGACCAGGGCTTCCACCTCCTGCAAGAGAAACAGGCGGCTGAGGGCTCTCAACAGCACCCAGTGCCACCCTGGGCTCTCCACTGCCCCGCTCTCCCCAAGCTGCCCTTCCCCTCCGGGCTCCCTGATCCCCTTGGGGCTCCACTGTCTCCCTGGACACCCCATTTCTCCTGAGTTCCCCTCTCCCCTGCTTGTCCCCACTTCCATGGGCTCCCTGCACACCCAGGGCTCCCCTTGGACACTCTGCTCCCTTCGGGCTCCCCGTTTTCCCCTGAGCTCCTGAGTTTCCCCTGAGGACTCCCTTGTCCCCCCTCTCCCCCGGTGCCCCCTCACCTGCTGCAGCGGGTCGGCGGCAGCGCTGCTGTTCCCGCAGCCGGCGGAGCCGCTGCTGTTGTGGCCGTGGTAGCCGCGCTCGGCGCCCAGCCGGTCCCACAAGTACTAAAACAAAGATATTTACTCAGCATCAAAGTCTGACCACTGTGAAGTCGCATTCCTTTTCATTCACAGCACTGGCAATAACCCTCCATGAGTGCGTCCAACGGAATGACAAAAGAAAAACCTTATATTCGCAAAAGTCGTTACACATTGATGCTAAATCCCGCCTTTTCCGCGCCCCCCACTATACAGGGTTGCTGTAATTATTTCACGGTCTTTGCTGCCATCTATCGTCCTTTTATTACAATTAGAGTCCAGTGTTACACAGTCTTTGTTCCAATCGTATATTAATTCTTAGTAGTGTTGGATGACTTCTTTTCTTCTTGGATGAATTTTTTTTCGTTTTTTTTTTCATTTTTCCTTGAATGCTGATTAGTTACGTGTCAGTTGGAAGAGATACGTCCTACCTACTTGCAAAAGTTCTTTCCTCAGTCCCCCTTACTTACAGAAGTTATATCCCTTATCTAAGGATAGGCAATTCTCATCAAGTTAAGCAAAAAATGCAAGGCTCATGGCACGTTAGAAGCACGCGCATAGCTTTAGCCTGAAATAATTCCACGCTAATTCTTTATGTGCTGTTTTCCATTCAAGCGTCAGAAAAAAATTAAAATCCAAAAAAAAAAAAAGAAATAAAACCCCACACATTTATATTAATAAACCACAACTTAATTTGGAATGGACACGGTCTAGCAGACAGTGTTTAAGAGTCCCCTTCAGCACTGGGTGGCGAGCGGGCCCTGCAGCCCCAGGGTGGCCCCGAACGGCAGCGGTTCGGCCGCGGGCGGGGGGATCGCGGGGGCGGCGGTTGGCGGCGGGTGAACGGCCGGGTCCGTTGCCTTCCAGAGGCAGATCCCAGGCCCTTCAGCACTGGGATAGCTCCGGCGCCATGGCTGGTGTCTTGGAGGTGATCCTGGCCTTCAGGAAATACCTCATCATCATCACGGTAATCGTTTTGCCTCTCGCTCTGCCTCTGGCGGTGCCTACCAAGGTAAGGACTTTTTGAATTCCACATCTCGGAGCTGCTCCTTGTAAGTGGCACAGTGAACAGATCATCAGTCTCCTTGAAGAACACCCAGTGACATGCGATTTGTGACTTTTGCTTTGCATCTGACTGGTTTAGCAAAGGACTTTCTATGCTGAAGATTATAGGTGTGAACCTAAGTTACAATCTAAGGTCCAGTTTTAATCCTTTCTGATTTTCTATCTTCTTTGACTTTTTTCCTTTTTTTTCTTTTTTTTTTCCTGTTCTTATCTCAATCCTCCTTAATTACAAAAGTTACCCTTATCCAAGGTTAGGAAACTTTTAGCAAGTTCGGCAAAAACGCCAGGAAGCACACACACAGCGCAGAATTACCTCAGGTTAAAGTTAATTCCTTACGAGCTGCTTTCTATTGAAGTGTTAGGAAAAAAATTAAAACCTAAAAAAAAACCCCACCCAAACCTATTCATATCAATAAACTCCAACTTAATTTGGAATGGACACGGTTTAGCAGACAGTGTTTAAGAGTCCCCTTCAGCACTGGGTGGCGAAGAGGCCCTGCAGCCCCAAGGACACGGTGGCCGGGAGCGGCGGCGGCTCGGCCGCGGGCGGGGGTCGCCGGGGCGGGCGGTGTTTGACGGCACCGGTTGACGGCGGGTCAACGACCCTTTCAGCACTGGGATAGCTCCGGCACCATGGCTGGAGTCTTGGAGGTGATCCTGGCCTTCAGGAAATACCTCATCATCATCACTGTAGTCGTTTTGCCTCTTGCTCTGCCTCTGGCGGTGCCTACCAAGGTAAGGACTTCTTGAATTCCACATCTCGGAGCTGGTCCTTGTAAGTGACAGAGTGAACAGACGGTACAGATTCTTTCTCAGAGAACCTTCTGCCTGTGCCTGCCTCCTGATCCCTGCTGACTCCCAGTTCAGAGTCTCCTTCTCCAAGCTTCCTTCTGCACTACATTAGCTCTTCCCTGCCTGTCCCAAAGCTCTTTCCTCCTCACAGCTCTGAGTGTTATCAGAGACTTTGGAGCTCTGACCGGAGGATTGCGAGCGTGAATGATAGAGTGGTACTGGCTGGAGGTGCAGTGTGGTAACTGTTCAGGCGTGGCACCTCACTCTCTCACTAAGCAAATAAAATAGTTTAAATTATTACTTAAAAGCTTACTAGCAGGAAAAACAGAAAAAGTACCTTTTGTTTTAGTCAACTTTTCATAGTCAAAAGAGTTCCTGAAGGTAAAAGAGATCTGGATCAAGCAGTCTCGGCTCAGTTCCTTTTTGAAAATGACTCTCTCACAGGATGGAATTTCATATTTTTCTGTTCTGTTGAGCTATTAACCTGCCCTATAGTGACATAGCAATGGAGACCAAACTGTTATAATTGAGAGCAAACAATGCTAAAGTTTTAGCTTATAGACAGATGAATGTCCTTGCAGGAAAACTGACTTTGTGAAAAAGTTTTTTCCCACTTTTACTGAGAGCTTGTTCGCAGCAGGATGGAAGCCAATAACACTGTGCCTATGACATATGCCCCAAAGCCCAGCTAGGGTCTCTCAAAAGGCACCTATTGATGTCTTTTAAGAACAAAAATGGATAAAAAGAATCATCAAACTGAAAAAATTCTCTCGGTGCTTGATGGGATGGATAATTAATGTTCTTACTGCTCTCACTCAAAAATAAGGCTCAAAAATCCATATTTTCATCTCTTCATGAAACTTTTCAGATTTCCTTCTCCAACCTGTCTGCTTTCCTCCAATCCCTGTATAAACCAATGAATGCAATTATGTGTCATTGCCTTCTGGAAGGCGGAGTGTTCTGATCATCTCCTCTCCCCCTCTTGCCCCCCAGGAGGCCAGATGTGGTTATGTTATCATAGTGATGGCAGTTTTCTGGTGCACAGAAGCAGTACCATTGGCTGTCACAGCTCTCCTACCTGTCCTGCTGTTCCCACTAATGAATATCATGGATGCAAACACAGTAAGAGATTTTACATCATACGTTATGTATTAATCAGTCAGCTTCTCTTATTCTGGGATTATTTCTCAGAAAATAATAATATTAACATTAACAACAACAATACTAATAACAATAATTAGTATTAGTAGTATTACTAATACTACTTTTACTATTCCACTGCTGTTACACAGGGAATTGGCTGTCTTCTTCACAGAATAGAACTTGCACAAGCCCACAGTGAGCTCTGGGTGGAGCTGCTAATCTGAAATCAAAGCACTGTTCAGATGCAACCCAGAGTTACTCTGTGCTAATGGCTTTGGAACAACCTCCCTCAGAAAATGCCTTCTCTCTTGGCTTCTTCTGACTGTTTTCTCTCCCTTGTTCCACATTACAGGTCTGCCGGGAATATTTAAAGAACACCAATATGCTTTTTGTTGGGGGACTGCTGGTGGCCATTGCCATTGAGAACTGGCACCTACACAGGCGTATGGCTCTGCGGGTCTTGCTTGTCACTGGTGTCAGACCAGCCCTGTAAGTAACAGTCAAAAAAACACCATGGGATAAAGGACTTTATGTGACATATGTGAATCTGCAAATCACAGCCTACAAATGTTTTCCTGCAGTCCAAGTGAGTTAGTGCCTGAGCTAACCTTGCAAATGGGGATCCTGTGATGGGTTACAGACCTGGTGTGCCTTTTTTTGAATTCCAAATGGCTTTAGGTGGAGAAATAGCAGCAAGAGAGTCAATGGTGGTAAGACACAGCTTCAGACAGTCAGGAAAGACCACAGATGAAACACAGCAAACATGGACTCTCTGCCTGCTACACTGATTGCCAAGAGAAGAGAAAACATGAAGATGCTTGTTTGGAAAACAAGTGTTTTCCAGACTAGAATTCTAAATTATGCGGAGGCTACAACACCCTATTTAATCTGTCTTAGCTCCTAACAAGAGGGAATACTGAAGGAAATTACAAAGCAATAGAATAAAAATACATACAAGATAAACCCCTTTCCATCTCATGTATAATCTACATCTCATCTAAA
>NW_020897744.1:2117609-2225259 GCF_003984885.1 Neopelma chrysocephalum | reverse complement strand
AATAGAGATGGGATAAAATTACAGAAAAATAGAGATCCTCATCCTTATGCCTTAAACTGATTGCCACTTGGGATCAAGTTCAGCTTGCAATTCCTCTTTAAAATATATTATAATGCATTAACATGTGTTATTGAGATGGCATGTCTTCCTTGGAAGCATGCAGAATAAGCAGGACCTGACTAGATAAATTGTTTGCTCCAAGCTACCAGGTTCCACTTTCCTGGTCATAAGAATGTAAAAAATTGGTTGAAATTGAAAAAAAAAGAAAAAGGAATGTAAAATCTCACCATGTCGCTCCCAAAGTAGACGAGGGTAAGAGGAAGTGCTGGGTGGGAAATGCTGAGCGTGTTCCAAAGCCAGCACTTGTAGTCAAATCTTTGCAACAACAATAGAGCATTGCAGTGCTGAGTTCTGATCCAGCTTTTCCAAACCTTCTCATTCCAGACTTCTCATGGGATTCATGGTGGTGACTGCCTTCCTGTCAATGTGGATCAGCAACACGGCCACCACTGCTATGATGGTCCCCATAGCACAGGCAGTGCTGGAACAGCTGCGCAAGTCAGAACTGGAGTCCACTGGTGCTGGCGAAGTGCAGGAAGGGTCAACTCCAGAGGGGAAAGGTGAGTGAATTCTGGGCAGCTTTCTCTTTGGGGTGATGGAGGATGACCTGATGCCTTCTTCACTGGCATAAGGGCTGTCAGTAAATTCTAAAAGAAGAACACACCTCAAGCATCCTGACTGCATCACACAGCATTGATGAGGCTCTTCCAGGAGCCACACAAAACCACCATAAAAATCTGCTGACTAGACTCAAGTTGGAAATAGATCAAAAGATACAAAGACATGATAACTAATCAATAAACCAACAACAGGAATACATTTTCCACTGGCTGAAGCCTTTCCATGAGGCTTGATATTTTTCTGTATCTTTGTCTTAGTTCAGTTCTTGCCTACTGTGTAACAGATCAGATAATATGGAATTCCCACGGGAAAATTTCTGGCCTATTTCAAGCTAGAAGGGTAGGGATTAAAATGATCTTTCTAATCCAAAGCTACACAATCAAGCAACACTATCTCTTTACCAGCTGTCTTGCCCTCTCCTCATGTTTGAGATGACTCCAGTGCTTCTGTAAGTCCCAGTGCCAGCGGTCAGGTGCTGGTACAGAACAAGTTCCCTTCAGCCCAGCTCCTCTGGCTCTCTTGTAACTCCCTGAATTCTTACCTTTCTCCCCTCCATGTGCAGTTCAGATGTCACCCTAGTTCACCTAGAAGGGTCAGCAAAATGGGCAGAAGATCAAAAAATTAACAATGCCAGTCTTAAAAAGAGGAAACTTGGTTCCTTCAGCTTTGAGTTCCATTGTGTCCTAGCCTTGAAATACTGAGCTGTGCAGGCACAATATCTTTTCCTGTCCAACCAAGCTTCTGCATCTCTTTTGTTCCTTGGCATCCAGGTAATGCTCATGTCGTGGCGATTGAGGATGACAAAAAGGGAAATGAAGATCTAGAGGAGAAACACTTGAAACTCTGCAAGGGAATGTCTCTCTGCATTTGTTACGCAGCCAGTATTGGAGGGATTGCAACTCTGACTGGGACAGGACCAAATCTGGTACTGCAAGGACAAGTTGAAGAGTAAGTCTGGTGGAATGTGGGATTTACTACCCGCGAAACTGCATCATTCTGTACAACTGACTTCCAGGCAGCATAGAGAAAAAAAATATCACTTTGGTAACTTTGCTGGGAAGTGAGCTTCTCTTCCTTAAGGGGCCTCACAGTACCTCTCCTGCTCTAATTCATTAAATAAATACAGAAGAGAATGTGGAATTTTGGATGCTAACGGCTACTTGCATTTTACAGGCTCTATCCTAATAATGGTGGTGTCATCACCTTTGTCTCCTGGTTCTCCTTTGCCTTCCCCACCATGATTGTGTTACTGGTTTTGGCATGGCTTTGGCTACAGATACTGTTCTTGGGCTTTAAGTGAGTACCCTTCACCCTCTGCAGTCCAGCTGATGGGCCCGTGATCAAGGACTCTTTGCACAAGTGATCCTTTTATTGATGGGGAAAAACACAGCAAGGGACAAATTCCTCACACAGAACAGAGGCAAGCAGAACAGCACACTCAGTGTCTGTTAAAATACTGTACCTTCTCCTCTGAGGAATCGGATCAAATCCCAGCTAAACACACTCTGTAGATGCAAATAGGAAGTTCTAGCAGTGTATGACCTGTTCTGTGGCATTGTTGTCATGTCCCAAGAGATTGCTGTGCTTCAAAGCAGGAAATGCCTTTGTGACAAGAGTTGCTTCAGACCTAGAGGATTAGTCTTGTGCTATTATTTCCAATGCTAATCACCCCCAATGCCCAGCTTACATTACCTATTTGTTTAATACTTAGCCTATCAAGTTTGTATTATCCCCAACCTGCCTTGTTTTACATAGCAAGAGTGCTGTAATACCTGAAATGGTATTTTCATCTTCAAATTCCTCCTTTAAAATTCTCATTTTCTGTCATTTTTAAAAGCTTGGCAACTCTTTACTCCCTAGTGATCATACAGTCTTGTCAGTCACACTGAGCTTGTCCTGGTCTAGTGGAAGGGGTCCCTGCCCTTGGCAGGGGGTTGGAATGAGATGGTCTTCAAGGCCCCTTCCAACCCAAACCATTCTGGGATTCTACAGTATTTTTCCCCATGTGCTCAGATAGCACAATTCTTTTTGTATTTAAATCATGAGCTTTTAGGGGCAGGAAGCTTCCTTCTGATCACCTTGGCGAGCCATGGTGCAATGCAGTTAGTACCCACCACGGCTGCCAATGCTATGATTATAATATATTTAATTGCAATATTCTTATATCTAAAAGATGTTATGACTGAGTCTAAAATTTGAATTGTTAACAGAGGCTGTCTGGCAAATGTCTCTGATATTTCTTGTCCATTTTCTTCTAGTTTTAAGGAGAATTTTGGTTGTACTGCAAGTGCCGCAGAAAAGAATAAGGAGAAAGAGGCCTATGCCGTCATCCAGGAAGAGAGCAGGAAGTTGGGCAGAATGAAATTTGCAGAAATAGCAGTTTTGTCCCTCTTCATACTCCTGGTAGTGCTCTGGTTTACAAGAGATCCTGGTTTTACTACAGGCTGGGCAACAAATCTTTTCAACAAAAAAAAAAAGTACGACCACCTCTCCTCATTTTGAATAAAATGAAATACACTGGATTTTATAAAAACGAAAACATAGCTGACTAAATATCTGACTGGTCTGTTGCAGGTATGTCACTGATGGTACAGTTGCCATGTTCGTTGCAATTTTGTTGTTCCTCATCCCTTCTGGCTTTTCCAATGCACAAACAGGTGAGTTTAGTGAACCACCAAAAATCAACTGCCAGAATAGTACATGGGAAATTTCACGTTTGAGGTTTACAAAGGAATTTTCAAATATTAAATAAGATTCCAAACTGCTCTTCCTGCATAGCTACAGCTTTCTGTTTAGGTTAGGCAAGGCACATATCCCATAAAAGTTCTCTGCTTCTCATTATTTAACTAATTAGGAAACTCTTATCCCAGTAGTGTTCCTGCCTCTACTATACACGTGTAAAAGCTTCTGAGGCTGGAATCTTCAGGAGAGAAAACAACAGAAACAAATATCGTTCTGCAGATATCTTGCCACACTTTTAGCTCACCCTTCCTTGCATTGTACTGTGCTTTTGGAAGCAGCTGCAGATCATTCATTAGTGGTTTTGCAAGTCAAGTTTTAAAACCTTTGCTGATGAGGCTTTTAGCATTTGCTTTGGGGGGTAATTCCAGGTCTTGCTGACAGAAGGGTTTCCTGATGCTCAGACTAAACTCGTGTCCCACCAAGAAGTTCTCCTTTCTTTGGAGAATGTAATATGGCTTACAAAATCTTTTTGGATTTCAGATGGCAAGTCAAAGTTCCAAGCACCTCCACCTCTCCTGGACTGGAAAACAGTTCACCACAAAATGCCATGGAGTATTGTGTTTCTGCTGGGAGGTGGTTTTGCCTTAGCCAAAGGCAGTGAGGTAACATTCCTTGGCTTACCTGGGATCTGTGTCTTCCTGGGTGTTTTCCACCTTGCTCTTCATGCTGTCCTATGACACAAGAGGGCACACTGGGAGCATCAAATGTGCCTTTCCTCAGCTACTGGCAGTGGGACAGACCTCACCATCCTTAGGAGGAGTCCTGTGATTAGACCAAACCCTTATTGTTAGCTGTGCAATGGGATGGTACTACCAATCAGGACAACATGATTAACTGTGTTTCTGGAGAAGAATATGATTAAGAAACTATCCCAACAAGTTAAAGGTTCTTTAAATAAAAATTAATTGATGTGGCAAGTGTGAGGAGATAATGTACCCAGGATGGGTCTCTAAACTGTCTCAAAAGAACAACTTATGGAAATAGGATTTAAATTAAACTGCTAGAAGATACATTTAGAGCTTGCTAGAGAAACTTCAGGAGCAGATAAAATCATCTGGCTTTCAGACTGAAAGGATGTGCTGCTGTACTTCTGCAGGAATCTGCCAGGAGTCCAGTGCTACACGTTATTTTTCAGTAACTATTTGAGTGATGGTAAATGATGATAAATACAATTATGAAGTACATAGACAATAAAGAAACTGAAAAAGGCTTCAAGTACCTGGAATACTAGTTTAGAATTCAAAGATCAAAATTAACTGTAAAAGTGTTTCTAGAAAACGAGGATGCAGTTCAGTTTGTGAAACAGGAGGAAATCTAAGATGTGGAAATGACAGGTTGAGTTTTAAAGCTGCTCATACACCTTATTCTTCTCAGTGTTTTAATATTACTACTGAGAAAAAAGCAAACAACTGGAAACTATAGGTAGGTTGATCATACATAAGACATGTAAAATATAATTCTTCTCTCAGGACTAAGTCCTCAGGTACAGTAATTTATTCAGTTTTGGCTATCAGTCTTCAACAATAGATGGCTATATGAAGAAAGTTTAGAGGAAGGCAGTAAGAATGAGAAACATGCTTGTTAAAGGAAGGATTTAAGAAATTAGAGTAATTTATTCTAGAATAAGTCATCAAATACAAAAAAGCTGCAGTAGAAGGTCCAGAATGACAGGGACGATGCTGGTACTTTCCAGCGACTGAGAAGAATGGAGGGTGTGAAAAGCTTCAGATAATTATCAAGATCTCAGACAATGTGATGAAATCACATTAAATCACTAGAACATCTGCTAAGATCTATGAAAGCATTTTAGAAAATTATTTCAAAGACCTTTGTTTACATTAAAAAGTGCCCAAAATATTGATCATGTACAACTAATGATCTGAGCTATTAATAATGCACTACATATGTAGTATCTTTGTCTTTCAAATTCTTTGGAAGGGACAGCATGTTTATTTCTAGGTAACCTAACAAATGATCCTCTCTATGAACACTGTCTCCTACATGTTTCTCTGCAGAGAGCAGTTTGTATGAGAACTGCTATGACAAGGGAAGGTTGAATTGACATGAGAACTGTAACTGGACTGCAATGTGGTTATTTCCTCTCTAGTCTACTATCCTGATAGCCCTCTGTTTTTTTGTTACAGAAATCTGGTCTGTCTGCATGGTTGGGTACCAAACTGACCCCTCTGCAGAACGTCCCTCAATCAGCAATTGCTTTCCTGGTGTGTCTTCTCGTTGCCACTTTCACTGAGTGCACCAGCAACGTGGCCACCACCACCCTCTTCCTCCCTATTGTGGCTTCAATGGTAGGTTCCAGCAATTCAAAATGTTCTTATAAGAACAGTTTTCAACTCTTCTCCAAGCATACATCTGCTCAATTGAAAAAATTAACTGGCTGCCATAGCCAAGCACTGGTTTGTGTATCCAAACAGGGATACAAGACTTAAAACATACATATGTGTGTGTGTGGGAATATATCTCTGTATAAATACACTGTGCTTAGTTCAACCCTTCTAAAATCATTGCTGGTGAAGAATAAAGGGATTAAATCCATTGTCATATTAGACTTTGCCTTCTGGCCTAAACAACCCCATGAGGTCACTGCCAGCTGTACTTGTTTTTTCCAATTTGTTCTGCACGGAGACAGCAACAGCAGCAGCATTTGCTTCCCTGCAACATTCCATTACTGTATTTCACTCCGACCACTGGCCTTCCAGAACTCTCTGAAGGTGATAGTATGACCTAATTCAGACTTTTTGCATTTCCACTGGAGATTCCTGTTGCTGGGGTAGACATAGTTCAGCACCATGAAAAGTTGGTTCCAGATAGAAACTGCAAGAAGCTCCTCCAAAATCTTTTTGCATAGGCCACAGACTCCAGCAAACCCTTACACTGATCCACTCACCTTCAGAGCTTGGGTTGCCCTGTCTCCTCTGATCATTTCATTTTGTTCTTAACCACTTTGAAGCCACTCTACAATTTTTTCCCAGGGTTTAGAGGTGAATGCCAACATTATTAGCCATTCATACAGCAGCATCAGGAACACAAAGCCCTGACCACAAAATCAATTCTTGCATTTGTTGCATTAAGACGTGGACTAGAAGTGTCTAAAGCAGCACCAAAACCTGAGTGGCTGCAGTGTTTGATGAAGAACGAGGTTTCTGACAGGGACAAATACAATCAGTTTTCTGACACAAGATTTCTCTGCATTTTTGGGTATCAAAACCATCTTCTTTGCTCTCTCTTCCTGCACAGGCTGAAGCCATTTGCCTCAACCCACTCTATGTCATGCTGCCCTGCACACTTTCTGCGTCGCTGGCGTTCATGCTCCCTGTGGCCACTCCTCCCAATGCCATTGTCTTCTCCTATGGACAGCTCAGGGTTATTGACATGGTGAGAAAAATCATCTTCTTGTCAGAATTTTCACCTCTAGATTTGAGCTTTCCTTTTTCCAGTATTGGTTCTTCTTGTGAGAGTGTTAGAAATCTCACTGTGCTGGGCTGATCCAAAATGGAAAGAAGACACACATGTGCATTAATAAAGGGTCACACTCACTTAGAGCCTTAGAAAGGTGCTATTGAGCTTTTAAAGAACAGCCAAGGCCCCTTGAAGATGTTCCAAGAAGAGCTGCCAACAAGAAACAGCAAAGTGCTTGAAAAGCCCAAATGTAGAGCACAGAGGTGTCAAAGAGCCCTGTCATCTGGGCAGTCCTTCTGCACGAATGGGGGACAGTCTGACACATCTCAC
Source organism: Neopelma chrysocephalum (assembly GCF_003984885.1). NCBI lineage: Eukaryota > Metazoa > Chordata > Aves > Passeriformes > Pipridae > Neopelma > Neopelma chrysocephalum. The sequence goes on along the minus strand of NW_020897744.1, from coordinate 2,218,089 downwards.
TGGGCTGCCCTGATGCCCTGAGAAATCCCTGTGTTAAAGACAGATGGACACGGATGCCATGTCTCTTGATAACTTTTCTAACTTACAACTGATCCAAGAAGAATTCCAAAGTAACATTAGGGATAAATGTCAGGTCAGAAGAGAAAGTTCTACAGGACTTCTAGTTAAGGATTTTTATCCAATGGAAACTCATTTTCCCCCAGTACAAATTATATTTGTGAAGAAAACCAGCTTAAAATAATTTGATAGAGTTGTGAAAAAAAGTCAAAGGGAATCTGTCAATACAAACAATCCCAACCAGCAAGAAAGAAGAAAAACTGCTCAGTTCAACTAACAGTGCTTCTTTTTTTATAATTCTAGGCCAAAGCTGGATTTGTACTCAACATTCTGGGAGTGCTGACAATAACTCTTTCCATCAATACCTGGACTTCATCTTTCCTCCAGCTGCAAATTTTCCCAACTTGGGCAAACAAGACAGGCTCGTGCCCATAACGTGAAGAGGTGAAGAGACCAGTGACTGTTCCTGTTAGAGCTGCAGTGAGAGCAGGACTGCCCTCCACGCCAGCTTTGCCAAGGCAGTGGCATAGACACAGGTCTGTTCTGTGGGAAAGGGCAATCCACCCTCAAGCAAAACCGTTCTGTTGATAACAGCAATAAAATTGTTTAACAGTGCTGTTCATATGTCAGTTTTGTCACCCCAGCAGTAAGACGAGGTAACCTTTTGGTTTTTCAGCTGTCCCAGGAACTTTTAGATTTTCTGTCTCTGGACGGGTATTTTCCCCAAGTGCTTTTCCACTCCACCTGTAAAGTTTGAAATCTACAGCAAGAAATAAGAGAGATGTGTATATATATAGATATGTATAAAGAAGTCGAGAGACTCCATGTTCCTGATTTCATGCATGTATTGTCACAAGAAACACCGGTATATGTGTATATGTTCAAACTGTACATGACTATTATATACTGTTATGGGCATTGACAGCATTACAGACAAATCACATACTGTCAGCCCCTTCTATTTTTGAAATACATTTATTTGCAGTCCCCTTGTTATGAATATAAAATGCACCATAACTGAGGTTGGGTTCAGACAGAGCAGTTATTCAACATCTGACCCTGAGGTTTGCACTGAAATCTTTGTTCTGTTGTTGCCTGCCTACATTTTGCACAAAGAATGTGGCTTTTCAGAAGTCCCACTCTGGTGGCATCCCCATACTGGTTCCATCAGAGTGAACATGAGGGAATTTCACTCAAAATCAGTATGTGCTCTTCAAAACTTCTTTCTTTCTCAGTCCTAAATATTAGGAGACAAGGACATTGTGCAGTGTACAATTGACTTACAAAATGCCAGAATTCACTGACCTGCAGTAGTTCCTTTCCAGTTCCTACTCTCCAGACAATTCTGGTGCCTGCTGGTCACTGATCCCTCTTGCACTGATGGTTTCACTGGCCAGTTGCTCCCAGAAATCACTGCCCTGGAAAGAACAGCCTGTTGTTAACCCTTCAGTGGCTTTGACAGACAGGGTTTTGATGTGTGATAGGGATCCAAGAGAAAATCCACAGCACAAGCAGGACAGGCATTTATTCTCAGTTGCTAATGAGCTCCTGGGTATAATTGATTTCAAACACATAATGACTTGTTCAGGTCACTGCTAAACCACTCTCCTTTCCCTTGGCATTTACCTCTATCACATAACATCCAAATCTCCCTAAATATTTTCATTAGCCTGCTCACCCTGTGTCTGAGGGCCTAAAAATGACAAACTCAAGCAGATGATTTTCTGTGAGCCTCTCCCTTCTTCTCTCTTTGTCTGCAGCACCAGGGCAGCGTGCACAGCTTTTGTTTGCTTTTTGTTTTCTTTGAAACACTTGCACAGAGTTTACATGTTCTTCTAAGTTACTGCTTAGCTAAGCAGGAAAGGTGGAATTCTTATAACATTTCCCATCAGCCTCTCCTTTCAGCCCTTTAAAACTATGTTATGGCTCTTTGAAGTCTTTTCTATTAGTCTACATTATTCAGAGGCTGTGGTGTGTGTAAGTACCTGCAAGGAGCACAGGTGCAATCTTTATGCCAATCTCAAGAAGAAAGAAGAGAGACATCAAGTAGCACAGAGTGTCATGGGGCCAACCCATTAATGCTGGGTGTTCCATGTTCATTAGCATGGATGAGTGCATAAAGGTTAGAGACTTACCAGAGAACATCTGCAATGGAAGTTACTGAAGGGGTGTACAAATGTCCAACTTCCAGAAAAAATAGGGTGAAAAGCTGGAGGAAAAGAAAGAGGAAGAGGAAGAGGAAGAGGAAGAGGAAGAGGAAGAGGAAGAGGAAGAGAAGAGAAGAGAAGAGAAGAGAAGAGAAGAGAAGAGAAGAGAAGAGAAGAGAAGAGAAGAGAAGAATACCATAAAGAGAACTGAAAATTTCACTACTAGTTTCCACCTTGAAGTGATGGTGGTACTGGGCAGTTTATTGCCTTGGGTGTGTCTGAGCTCAGGACCAGTCGAGGTACAGCTAAATATAGTGTGCTTGTGCAAAACTCAGTAACACTATTAAACATTTTCATAATTTTCTAAGCAAAGCAGGTAGAAAGTGTTTCTAAGCCCCATTATTACCCAGATCACCTTTGAAGGGTGGTTCCCCATTACATTTCCAGATATTGCCCTCAAGGAGTGGCTCCATTTCCCATTGTGTGATCAAATTTCACAATCTGCTGTGAAACTGCCAGCTCAGCACCTGCTGTACTTAGGTGTGATTTCCAATGCAGTTCTTCATTTCGGAGGTGACACTAAGTTTGTTTTACATAGGAGTTGTGAGTGATAAATTTGGTAATGAGAAGGGGATGTCTGCCTTTTTGCCTGCCTGGTCTAAGAACCCAGTGCTCTACAAAACCACAAAATACAGGTTTCCCACAGTATATGCCAGTGAGTAAGTGGGTGACTCGCAGTCACCTCCTCCATTCTCCCTGGAGTTATGGTGCTGTCTTGCCTTGCCTTGCCCAGGCACACGAGCACACACACAACTTCTACAGGCACATACATGTACACCAAAGAGAATATGAAGGGCTTACCCTGGTAAACATACACATTTCTACAACCACACCGTAAAACCAGATGAGTTTTAAGCAGGGTAATGAAAGTCCGCTTCCACTTGGGAAAGGCACTTCATCATAAACACCTCGGCAGCAATTTTTAAAGTGGCATGTAAGTGATGCAAGGGGCACTGGAATCATAAACACACTTAACAGGACACATGGCAATTTGAAAGCCAAACCAGGATAAAGCCAGCACATCTTTCTAATCCTCAAATTCGTCTGGAAAAACTAAAAATTTGCTCCCAGTCACTTAAAAGGTATTAAAATGAACTTTAAGGAGGTTTTGTTGTATAGCACTGACATATGAAATATGTCCAGATCTTACCATTTAATTCCTAAACTTTCATTAATGATAAAAATAAATAAATAAAATCTACTTTGAAGGACAACTTATCATAAAATGAACACAAAATCATTAATTCTCAAAAAGTTGGCAATTATTTTCAGAAAACCAAATACAATCCAACAGAAACATAAGGTTCTGTGTTTTATCCAGTAGTCAGCAGCATGTGTGTAGCTACGGACCTTTCTCCAGGGGCTGTAAGAGCAATTCCAGTCACGTCCTTGGAGGAAATTCCTCCCTTGGATAACTGTGGCATGTTGGTAGCAGTGTGAATCTTAGTGCAAAACTCCAGCTCTCTCCATTTGGCTTATTTTATTCTAGGAATACAAATCTTTGCTCTCAATTAACACATTGGGTTAAGTGTTCGCAAAGGTAGAAATAGAGTTTAAACTTTCTGCAGTGATGAATAACTAAAGAACAGAAAACAGAAAGACAAGGACTTGAGAAATGCATAACTTGAAATCATCCAGGAACTTCGCAACCCTCAATTTTTTTTCCGACATGGGACCAATAAAACTATTTACAACTTGATTCATTGAACTTTATGGTTTGAGTTAGTAGTGACCAAGGTGCCAAAGTCTGGAAATTAAGTGGTTTGAATGTACTAATCACCTGGTGTCCAAAATAACAACTGTTTAATAGAACTTAATCACTACTGTCAATGCTGTGCATTTTCTCCTATTAAGGAAACATTTAATATTATTTATCCTTTAATCATAATAACAGACCGAAACCATCCAGGTGCCATCCAGGAGGTGCAGGTTCCCTCACCACATGTCATTTAGTGGCTGCAGACACTGCACCAGGGCATGCCCAGGGTCCCCAAATCCAGGCCAAGCACCTGGTCTGGTGTTGATTTTCCTTGCAAAACTCCCTTAAATATCTAAGGGGGAAGGAATGGAACAAGTGAACACTTTCCAAAGGCAGCACAGGACAGCAGAGTTGAAAAATAAATAAAATTGATTTAAATTGCCAAAAAGGGAAAAAAAACAAACAACCCAAAGTACGAACTAGTTTGAAAATAGAGAAGGAATGGAATGGTTAGTTCAAGGGTTCAATCCTTATTCAATCCTTATTCAAGGTTTCAACTTTTATATATTGTCATGAATGATTTAGATCAGACCAGATGCAACTGCTTCAAGGCTCAGAGCTTGTATGCCTGTGCAAGGTATCTGTGATACAGCATTAATCATGACTGCTTTTAGTTGGCATTGCACTTGAAATTTTAATTATGGTCACCCAAAACATCAAAAATTTACTCTGCTTCAAGTTTATGCCATTCAGCCAACTTCAGGTTAGTATTAAGGCCCTCCTGCCAACCTAGCAGCACTACAGGAATCTCCTCACTTCCCTTGATCCTGCCCAGTCCATGAGAAGCAGAACAATTTCAGGTTTTCCCAATACCTGCCACTGGGACCTAGGGCTTTCCATTCTTTGGAAGGGAGTGGAAAACTCTAGGATGCCCAATTTCAGTAATTTTGGTGATTACAGAGCTTGTAATTTCTTTCTATAAAGCAAAAGGAGAAGTGGTCAGAGCTGTCCATGAAAATAATGTCTATATTAATGTGGGATTGCACAATGTGAGATGAGCAAGGTGTGTGGAGAAGGGGAATACAGTGTTGTTACAGTTAACTGTTACAGCACCAGTTTTCCCAGTTGCCCATCAAGGGGATCTTAGGCAGTGAGTACTGGTTATTCTGGGGCAGTTGTAGTCCCTGCAAAGGGAACGTCACATTTCCCTTTTTGCTCTAGGACTCTCCTGATGGGACTTGCCAGAAAACTGAAAAAGGATCCTCTTTATTTTTGAGATGTCTGTCACCCTGAAGGGAGTCTGAATTTTCCTCCTTGTTCTTACCTCTGGCAATATCATTCCTGCTACATGAAACATGCAATCATAAATCACTTGTCTGCATTGCAGATAACACAGTTGTACAATGTGAGCTTCCTCACACCTGTGCTTTTGCTTTCCTCCTTAGACCTAAGCAAGTGGTGTTGTGGTATTGAGAGCTACAACTGGCACTGAAGAAATAATACTACCTAACCAATCTGAAATAAGCTTTGTCATTCCTTTAGTGTTACAGCTTTATCATCCAGGCTCCCTAGAAGACAGCAACATCACCAGAATTAGTTCTGATGACTTTCAGAGACTTAAGAATGAAGAAAGAATGTTTTATTCCTCTAATTATTGGCAAAAGCCAATGACCACAGCTAGCATTACCATTCTTCTGAATAGCCACAAAAGGTCAGTGAATGGCACAGAAAAAACAAGCTCCACTTCTGTACTCATGCATCATCCCTAATTTAAGATGCTCTGGCAGTTGATAGAATATACATGGTGTATGGACAGAAGAAAAATAAATTTCTGAAATGTATTTAGAAAAGACTGAAGTAGAGCTGCAAGAGGGGCAGGTTCTGACTGTGTTCTGGCTCCAGAAAATAAAGTCCTTCTCCCCGCTGAGCACAAACATTGTGGAAGTGCAGGAGTTCATACTGTAGATTTCTATATTTTGGCAGAGATACTATAAAGTAAAAAAAAACAAAAAAACAACAAAAAAAAAACCACCCAAAAAACACCAAACATGCAGCTTATTAGCCTAGAAGAAAAATCTTTGGTCTGTTTACACAGTAACCACACACCTGTATCTCAGAAATATGAGACAAGCGATGGGGAAAAGGGAGGGGACTGACATCTTTATTTTCCTCTGCACCAGGTGCAGTCAGGTCTGTAATATCTCTCCAGCCACTATTTTGACTCAGTGCCACTGTTGGCCTACTGTACCTGCTGAACAGCCCCTGCAGGGAATGACTCCAAAACATGCCCATGCTCTCTGCTCCAGCAAGATCCATTCTTACCTGGAGCCCTGGCGGGTGCATACATAAGTCAGCCAAACCCTGAGCCCATCCTAGCACAGCTGCAGTTCCTCCAAGTCACAGAAAGACAAAAACACTAAATCTTGTACAAAACGGTCGTTATGAATTCATTTTCCTTACCAGACACAGCACTCAATTTCCTGTTGCTGCCAGTTTATGTCCCATTTTTATGGGACATAAATGTGGCATTAAGGAAATTTGTCCTATCACAAGGCAGCTGTATCATAAAACATCAAGGTAAGGGACAGAGCTGAATAGTGTCCCATCTCCTTAGTTCCTCAAACTAAAGTATAACACAGTAAAATCCTTCTGCATTAACCACAACGAGTGTGTGTGTCTGGTTCTCATGAATACGACTGCTTGATATTCCTGTGCAAATGGAAAAGAAGAGGGATATAAATATTAAATTTAAAAGAATATATTATTACATATTATATAAATTCTTGTATTACATATTATATAAAAAGAATTTTTTTTTAAGGATAAATGATTTTGTATCATCAGAATGACAGAATAAGATGCTTCATGTTTAAGACAGCAGACACATGACTAAGAACAAGGTAGGTGCTATTGCAATGCTGATTCCATTAGACCAAACATAGAATGATACAATTGTTTAGGTTGGTAAAGACCTCTAAGATCATCAAGGCTAACTGTTACTCCAGCACTGCCAAGCCCACCACTAACCCACGTCCCCAAGTGCCACATCTACATGGCTTTTAAATTCCTCCAGGGATGGTGACTCCACCACTGCCCTGGGCGCCCTGTGCTGGGGTTTGATGACCCTTTCAGTGAAGACATTTTTCCTGAGATCCAATCTTATTGAGGCTGCACTCATTCCCCCCAGCCAGACCATTGATAAAGGCATTTAGCAGGACTGGCCCCAGTACTGAGACCTGGGAAACACCACTGGTGACCAACTGGGTGTAACTCCATTCACCGCCATTCCCTGGGCTCCAGCCAGTTTCTTACCCACCCAACAGTGCACCCGTCCAAACCATGAGCAGCCAGTTTCTCCAGGAGAATCCTGTGGGAAATGGTGTCAAAGCCTTTCCTAAAGTCCAGGTAGACACATCACAGCCTTTCCCTCATCCACTAAGCGGGTCACCCTGTCATAGAAGGAGATCAGGTTGGTCAGGCAGGACCTGCCTTTTATGAACCTGTGCCAACTGTGCATAATCACCTGGCTGTTCTGTACCTGCCACGTGATGGTACTCCAGAGGATCTGTTCCATAACTTATCCTGGCACTGGGATCAGGCTGACAGGCCTGCATTCCCTGGATCCCCCTTCTGACCCTTTTTGTAGATGGGCATCACATTTGCAAACCTGCAGCCAGCTGGGACCTCTCCAATGAGCCAGGGCTGCTGGGAAATGATGGAAAGTGGCTCAGTGAACCCTTCCACCAGATCCACCAGCATCCTTGGGTGGATCCCAACTGATCCCATGGCCTTTTGCATGTCCAAGTGCTGTAACAGTTTGCTGACCATTTCTCTTGGATTATGGAGGCTTTATTCTGCTCCCCATCCTTGTCTTGAGCTCAGAGGTTTGGGTACCATGAGAAGAACTGATCTAAAGAAGGTATTAAGTACCCCAGCTTCTTCCTCATCTGTTGTCACTATGCTTCCCTCCACATCCAAGAAAGGATGGAGATTCTCCCTAGTTGTTCTTTTGTTGCTGATGTATTTATAGGAACACTTTTACTATCGTTTACAGCAGCAGCCAGATTAAGTTGTATCTGGACTTTGGCCCTTCTAATTTTCTTCATTTAGGCTATTGAATTCCCCACTGCTGGCCACGAGAAAAACAAACTATTTCCAACCTCTATTCTTTTAGAATTCACTTCTCTTTAGTAATAGTATGACATGAAATTATCCAGTATTTGTTGGAGCAGAATAATCAATGTGAAACTGTTTTAAGAAAGTATGTTTTGCCACACAATACAGGACAGTGCAAAAGGCATGACACGATTTATCATGGAATCATGGAATGGTTTGGGTTGGAAGGGACCTTAAAGACCATCTCATTCCACCCCCCTGCCATGGACAGAGACACCTTCCACTAGTTCAGGTTGTTCAAAGGTTTATCAACTGCTCTGTACAGGTAGCAATGGGTGGAAGTGGACTGGGTTGCTCAGGAGGGATAATATGGTATTGCATTACCACATAGTATTTATATCATTTTTATTTCTTTAATCTGACTGCATGCAACCCTATGGACCAGAGAAAGTAAAGTCTCTGTGTTTAGGAACTCAGATCTTCATCGGGAAAGGGGTATTTAGTATTCTTAGGCAGTGATTAACATGAACTCTGAGTTAGAGTTTATAAATATGATGAGTCTTTAATTTACACAACAAGTAGACTAATAAAGATTAGAGGAAAGAACTTGAGAGGGAGGGAGAGAAACCTCCATATCTAACCCAGGCTGCCTACAACACTCTAATTACAATTGGTCTCACAACAAAATCTTTCAGGAGCCAGGATGTTTCAGCTTGATATTTAAAAATAGCCAGGTGTTGTATATACCATCTTAGCACAAAGAATTATCCAACACATACTACAGCAGAACACCTGATTTTTCTTTAAATCTTACTCAGGTTATTTTTTTGTCATGAAAGAAGTACCTGCATCTTCGGCAGTTGTAAAAATATCATGCATGGCACCACCTGCCAGACTAATAACAATAATTAGAAATGTAATAAACTGTTCATTGGCAAGGGAACAAATTGTCTTATCCTTTGAAAGTCACTCTGGCCCCAGGCAATTCCTCACAGACATTTGCCACTGATGTCACAAGAGCCAGAGTGAAAAGCACACTGGGCAGAAAAACAAGAGAGGAGAAAAATAAGAAAGAAAAAAAAAACCACTGACAAAGACATTTGAGTAACATAGACTAACTGCAGATTATTCCCATTTTACTGAACAAACCATTAAAACTAAGGACTTACAAAGAGTTGACAATGAGGGAGAACTGATCCTGTTGCTTCCTATGGAACTTTACAGACTGGAGCCTTTGGAGAGTCACATGAACTCATAACACTTGCTTAAGATGAAACATTTTTAACTGAATTTAGAATGAAAACCTCAGGGTTGCAATTACTTCTTTTTTATCCTCCTTAGTTCTTTTCATCTTTTGTACAATGATCTTTCATAAAATAATTAGGATCTTTCATAACATACTTTGTACTGAATACCTTTTATAGTGGGTTACTCAGACTCTTGTATCTCGCATTTAATTTTAAATCTGACAATCTGAGATCAATATTTCATTCTCACTGAAGCTCCTCTAAGTGCTAAAGCAATCTTGGTTTGTCTGCCAGATAGGAATTAATGGCCCGTTCAGGACTTTTACCTGCCTTCATAACCCTCCATTTGAACAGACCACAGGATTTTACTTTGCTTGTTTTCTAAAAGCGTGTTTAAAATCATCCTCAGCAATAAAAATGTGGTTTCATATTTTCATGACCTTATATGTTTATGCACCCTCTTGCATGCAGTATGTTCTACCTCTAAAAATCTATTTTCAGTTTCTAAAATGTAAAAGCCATCCAGAAACCTGTGAACATAAAATATTTGTCTTCCTCATCCATCTTCTAGACTAGACGCAAGCACTCGAGAGAACACAGTGACCGGGTCCTTGCTTACAGAGAACTGAAGAGGAGAAAATCAAGTCATAAACGCTGCATAAGCACTTCTTTCTGAGGCTTCTGATGATTTCACAGTCCCAGTAAGTCATCTAGGAGGGGCCCATGCCAGGCAGCAGCCTGCTTTTGTTCTTTGCTTTGTACTAAGAAGGGAGGGACATTGCTGAGGTACAACACTTTGAGTATTTACATGATTCATTCCTTCTTTCATTGAATCATTTTCTCGTTTCTAAGATAATACCTCTGGGATGATTTCAGCAGCTGTTTGCGGAAGCACCATGTTTTATGTTTTCCACTATTGTGTGTGAAGATAAAGATGAACCAAGGATTGTCCAAGATGGGAAAATGGTTTGGACAGGGTGGGGGGAACTTCTCTCGCATACTTCTGATTATCGACCTGATGGCTCTAAAGTCTTTCACACAAAAGCTGTGAGGTCAGCTCAGAATCTGACTACAGTCAGGTATATATAGCTCCATTAACTTCCTGCTGAACATGCCTCATATTTCCCCAAATCCAAGCAATGCCCTAAACTGTATCAAATAATTCATCCCAGACTACATTTGGATTATAGTTGGTTGGGAAAACCCAAATATGGCAGTTCTTTTCAATGTTCCAGGTCAACTCTTCCCAGTTTTCCTTTCTGTTTCAAAACCAATACAATGATAGCTGGCAGAATTTGAGACTACACCTTGGAAGGGTGATATTACACAACTTTCAGCTTTAACTATAAATACTGAAGATAGAACTATGTTCTCTTACTGAGCTCATAAGAAGCTCACATTTCAACCTGGTCTAGTGAAAGAGGATTGGAACAAAATGATCTTTAAGGTCCCTTCCAACAAAAACCACCCTGGGATTCCAAAATTCAAGAACTAAACATGAGTTGTATCCCTAAACCAGTTTTTCCACAATACAACTCTAATCCTGACGATGCATCTGTATTTCTCACACTAATATTGTCAGTGAATTTTGGCAACCTTGGGACAAATGCTGCCCAAAATTCTATGGAAGCAGGGAAATGCTAAAAGGGTGTGCATGTATTGGCACTGGCTGCTTACGGAGCACTGCAGTTAGGAAGATCCAAGCACACTCCAAGAAAGAAAGAAGACAGACCAGTTTTACTGGTTATTAAACATAGTTAAGGGGCTAAAAAAAAAAAAAAATCCCAAACCAACACACACACGTTTCTGCCAAGCCAGTTATAAGAAGATAATCATGTGCTAGCCTAAGCCTCTGGCAGGAGTAGAACACTGTTAGCTGTCTTCTAGTTAGCTAAATATTAATCATCCTGTTTAGAACCAATCATGTCACTAACTGGCCAGAAACTTGGTTAAAGGTTGTGGTACCAAGAAGGTGTAGTGTTTTATCTCTAGCTGCAGTATTCCCCAACCTCCACAGAAAATATGATGAGCAAGGCAAATTTCAAAGGAATATTCCAGTTGTTAGGAAATTTGTAATTTTTTTGAAAGGGATCTAGGAGCTTCTGCAAGATGAGAATCTGGACAGACACTCCAACAATTCAAACATGATTCTCTTCAGCTGCTGTAAAGGAATGGTGCAAGAGTACAACGTGTTTCATCTTGGGTTGTGGAGTAAGTGCAGGGATTTGCAAATATGCTTCATCTGTACCACAAAGCAACATCCCATGTCATTCACAAACTAATGCTCTTTCTGAGCTCTGCCACAGCTCCAGGAATGATGCTGCATGTTCATGATAGAACATCAACAGCAAGGAGGAATGGACCAAAAACATCCTGAGAACTAAAAGATGAACATCATTGGGGGCAGGTGTGGGTTATTCAGCACCTTTGAAATCCTCACACAGCTTAAAATAAACAGAAAATAAGAACAGGCAGCAGCCTTAGAAGCAAGAGTATGATGTGATGTATGAGTGATCATTTCCCCGCTCATGCCTCAGCACTAAGTGGCTAAACCTGCATAACATATTCAGAGTCAGGAGTGTGACAGGATTGGGTTGGGAAGACTCATGCAGTTCAAAGGTCTCACTAGTAGATCCACATGTTCTTGAAACTCCCACAGTCCCTCAAGGCCTTAAAACCAGAATGCAACACCATTCCCCTTTGAATCTCTCGTGGTCTGACCTTTAGAAAGCCCTGTTCAGATAGAGGAGTTGGAGGTGACTAGACAGAGGAACAGTTGGCTCTCCAGTATCAGTACCACTGCTGGGATCCAGTCATTTGTCTTCTGACATTGGTCACACTCTTCTACATCCTTGACTTTGGCATTCATCAAATTCCTATGCTCTGGAAGCTGATGTAAGGCAGAATTTCTCCTTTTATTGTCATGTCACCAAAACTCCCCCAACAGCCTCACTCTGCACAACTCTGTTGGAATGTTGGAAACAGCCTGGCAGCCAAAAATGCAGAAGCCATAAGACCAAACAAACAAAGACAGCCTGCCAACCTACCACTTATCCAGCAGCTGCAGGCTAGAAAAGCTTGCTCCCTTTCTGTTAATCTTGTAACAAAAAAAAAAAAGAGAAAAAAAAGGGAAGAAAATCACAGAAGACTTTTTCTGAAGTGCAATGTCAACAAAAAAGGGAGAGTTGACAGAATGCTGCCAACTCTTCGCTAATTACGTTCTGTGAGAAGAGAAGAAAGTTTATGACATGTTAGAGGGCATTCCAACCTGATTCCAAGGTCTGAAACTTTGCATATGTACAGTGATCAGCTCCAAGGAGGAATGAGGATTCCTCCCTGGGGACAGGAGAAGGATCCAGTTCCAGCTACCCTGGAATGATGCAGGGTCCTGAACGTGGTGTATGATACCAAATAGTTATAAGGAACAAATAACTAAGCACAAGATAAAATAAACCCGTGAGATGAATCAGAGATTATTACTTCCAATTATTAGCCCAATATCTCTCTCTTAAATTAATTATCTCCCTCATGCATTGAAAGTTGCATAGTCATAGCAGTCTTGTCAAAAAGGCAAAGCAAAACATATTGCTAGATGACACAATGACTATAACACGTGTCTAGATCACCTACCTGAATTTCACCTAGAGCAGAAAGGCACAGAGTCAAGTCTAACACCACGTCTTGAGCTCATCCTCATTTCTAAAATAACAAAATAATAGCTTATGGTGGCTGCCACATTGCTGCCGATCCTGTGCTTTATAGGGAACACTAAATCACTGGTCAGGAAATGATATTTCATATATAATGATGGTTCTTTGTATTTTAATTTAAGATTAAACAATTAGCAAACTGAAAGTTTTGCAAATGCCAACAAAAGAGCATCTTATGGGTGTGCCAGATTTGGAGGCTGTAATTCAGATCTCCCTGGTGAATTTTATCCTTCAGTCTTCCAACACTGCAACTCACAGCTCCTCTAAGCTGTAACAATAACAGGGCAAAAGACAGATATATTTTGCCAAAAGAAGAGGCTCAGAAGGGAAGGAGAATTATACTCTATTAGATCCCTGGAAGTGTTCAAGGCCAGGTTGGATAGGGCTCTGAGCAACCTGGTCTAGTGGAAGGTTTCCCTGCCCATGGCAGGGGGTTAGAGTGAGATGGTCTTGAAGGTCCCTTCCAACCCAAACCACCCTGTGATTTTATGGAATATTTGGAATGCTGACACTGCTAACTTCAGTTTACCAATGTGTTTTTCTAGACACATTAAACTACCAGATAAATGCACTTGTGATTACTTCTGAGGGACAAAAATGGACTGAAGTGTATGTAGGTTAAACCAAGGTGTGTATTCCCTAGGGATATCTCAGAAGATAAAAAGCAAGCCCTGACTACTATTTAAAGGCAGCACAGCAGACGGTTAAAGTTACACCCAGGTGTGTCTTCCCTCAGGTGATCCCAAGGGAGAGATGCTAGGCCACTTTTCCTATTTAATGGTGGCAGAATAGCTGGTTAGATTACGTCTTAAGTCATTTTGTAAGCTTATCATCCAAATGTTAGGATACAAAAATTGTAAGCCTACAAAGCTATTTATGATAACAAATACTGCTGCCATCACTGCATAATAAAATATAAACAATGTATTAAAAATAAGCAATTATCCCGCTACTAAATTAAATAAGAATATTTTATCAAAGGAATGAATTTATGCTTTGGCTGGGCAAAAAAAAAATGAAGTAAGTTCATAGAGAGAACTCCTTGCTGACAAATTTCCAGATCAACAAGACCGTTCTTGCCAAATCTAAATAGCAGGAGGGGTTTATAATGAGGTCAGCAGTTGTTTTCCATGCTAGGGAATCGAGGAACATTTAATGTTAAAACTGATCAAACATTCTGAATTGGACATGAAATGTCATGCACAACCTTGACCTCAGTTTGTCTAGTTCTAGTGCTCTGCTTTGGACAGCATTAGTCCAGGAAAAACTTTTGAGACAAAGATCAAACTATGGAACACGAAGATAATCATATTTTTCCAACTTCTATTACAAAATAACTTCATATACCCAAGATGCCAAAATGCAGCACTACAGGAAGCAGATCATGCAGGATGACTCCCCCTAAATGAGGGAAACAAAGAGGGAAACAGGCTGTTGAGTTACTCATTCTGGACATACCACAGAGACCCCATGCCATGTCAGTTAGGCAGACTGTCATTTCTCTTCCCTCTCCAGTGCTGCCTGTATGGAAGTACCAAACAGCACTGCCACTTTGGTCACCTTCACTGGGCAGCCGAGCCCTCAAGGAAGTAGAGAGGAACCATTTCTATCTGCTGACATTGTTATTTCAGACTATAGATACAGACATCACTGAAATGGTTCCACTCACTTGCATTTTGAGTATTTACTTTGCAACTTTGATGGCTGCAATTTTAATTTTTTTTCCCCAAAAAAAAAAAAAAATTAGGGAACAGATTTTAGCAGTTTAGCATAGCTGCCAGTACACCAAATCAGCATCTCAGTCTTTCACTAAAAGCCCAGACCAAGGAGAGATACAAAGTTATCACATTACAATAGTCTAGTCTGGATCTGACAAAACCAAGGTTGTTCTGATGGAAGCCTCTTGATCTCTCCTGTTCTTTGCTTGTGGCATATGGTTTCATCTCCTGAAGAACAAACTGTTTTAATTTAGCAAAACTCTGTGAGAAAGAAGAAATACCGACCTTAAATTCTACAAAACTATTTTTGCCACTCAAAAGGAGAAACCCCACAAAGCAGTGCTGTTAGGTGGGCTGTGCTCCTTGGATCCACAGAAGTGGATGTTGATAGAAGGCTGTGACACACATCAGCAAGAAACAGGAAAATCTGCAGCAAATTCTGACACCCCATTTTCCTCTAGGTATTTCCTCCTGATAGTTATCCCAGGAGAGAAGAGATAATGCTTGAACCAGTCAGTGGTTCACTTTCATTCAGGCTCTTATCTCTGCACTGCAATCGACCTGTGACGCCAGCTCAAGTAAACACACCCAACAAGTTAGTGTTAAAACAGCCAGCTTAGGGACCAGTAACTCCCTGGCTGCAGCAGGCTGGATCTCAGGAGCCTGAGGTGACAGTCAGGCCATTAACAGACTTTGGTTCTGGGCTACTGCAGTTAGCACAGAGTTACTGACTTAAACCATCTCAGATTTGTCTGTCTCAGCCATCACAGTAAGCATTGTAATTTTAGGGTAGTGCAGAACTTGGGAATAATTAAGTAAAGATGTTGAGTGTAGCCCAAACCATCTCAGAACCTTCCCTGCCAGCTTTAGACACACATCTCTGAGGAACATCAAATGTGAAAGTCACTGGAAAGGACAAGCAATTATCCAGCACTATCTTTGAGATCTTCCAGACAGGAAGAGCACATCCACCAACACTCCATGTCCATATCTCTACAAGATGCAGCAGATAAATAGAGAAAGTCTTCATTTCTAGTGTCAGAAGTCCTTGATAGATCTAATAAAATCACACTGGCAAACTCTTGATAGGAAATAATTCATCACAGGTGAAAACACAGATTTTCCTCCACCAGCCCTATTATTATGGCATGTGGATGCCATGGTAGATCTTTTCTATCACAAATCAGTGTAAAATATTCTGCAACAGGTATCACAAAAACACTTCATGAATAGCATGAGCTTAACATGAATATAAAAAGGTCCTCCAAAGCAGAGAGAGTGTTTTTATCAAAGTTTCAATACCGTCTTCAGTATCTTACCATAATCGTGGGAGATAAACATGGGTGTACCTATACAATGACCTGGGGGCCACAAAGATGTTTCTACTGTTTTGTGGAATGATGATAATTATATTTAGCACCCATTCAAGGCTTTTCATCTTCAAAGCACTTTACAAACATTAATTAATCCTCACAACACCCTATGAGGTAGGTGAGTATTATTACAGTAGGTGTGATCAGGTTTGTGCAGGGGACTGTAGAGTGTGCACAAAGCCAGGTAAGGGCAGCAGAAATACGTATTCCTGCAACTGCACATTTAAACTCATATTCCTCTCTACAGATCTGCACAAAAAAAAACCTCTCCACATAAATATATCTAATACATACATGCCCATACAAATCCATTCCTCCAAACTAGTCCTCTATGACTGTGCTAAGGCACTCTGGTTTTGGGAAGGAATATTATCCTGAGTACACTGGTCTCGTAGTGTTCCTCTGACAGTTAAACAGCACAAGATGTTTTGACATTCCAGTGTGGAGCCACGGTTCCTTTCCATGCCGAGAGCTCAGACTGAACAAATGCAAGAAAGACGCCTATTTCTGGTGGGTGAACGCTTTCTGATACTCTGGCAAACTCCATGCCAGGAAAGAGTGTTTTTAATAACCACAGGTGGATAATAGGTTTGCAAAACACGGTAACAGATGGGTATTTTAAATCAAAAGGAAAACAGAGAGGTGGAGAGGGAGCACTCTCTTTCCAGACAGTTAGAGCTCAATACCTGCCCAACTTCTCTGAAGAATTACCAAGAGAACAAGGAAAAAAAAATGCAGCTTAGTCATATTTATATTCTTATTAAATGCAGGACTGCCTGAGGCGAACAAGAGCTGATATCATAATTATTGGCTTGCCCAGCCAGCTGCCTTCTCTCACCTGATGTAAGATCAGATCTTTCCAGCCTTTGGAGACTCTGCACCGCTGAGCCTCCACTCTCTCTGCAGGGCTGTTTGAATGACCTAATCCTGTCCTGGAGCAGCAGCACGCCGTTTTGCTTCAGTAGGAAGGTAAGAGGAAACCTCTGACAACTTCATACAGCTTTTTAGAACTCAGCCGTGAAAGCCAAACGGAAGGGGGAGCAGAACTCTCTAGCCTTGGCTCATCTATTTAATGTGAAGTCCCTGAGGCTGACTTTGAAGAACTTCAGGCTGAGGGAAGGGGAAGGTCAGCACCTCCATCCCATTCCTCGGCAACTCCTATAGGCATTTATCAGCCACGAGCGCGGAGTAGCAAGAGAAGGAGCCAAGGAAACACGAGGTAAGTTAATAGATCCATTGGTATGGGGAGAAATGAAGATTGTGGGTGATTTCCCAAAGGAAAAAAAAGATAGCTTTTCTTGTCTCGGGTGCAGACCAGCTTAATCTAAGCTACTTTCTGTTCCATAGTTATAAAGAAAGCTGGAAGTGTTTACCATCACCTGGAAAACAAACAAACAAACGAACAAAAACCACAGGGGAATTAAACAACAGAAAGACAAACTAAGAAAAGTATTTCTAAAAAAAAATATGGGAAGGCTCATGTCTGACTGATCCTTAACAGATTTATTTCATACTTTTCCAGTGTTAAATCAAAACATTGGGAATTTCTGTATTTTGAAACCAAGCTTGCTTTTACTATGGGCTCTGTTTTAAATCCGGTACTTTTGCCTCGTGTGTTTCGTAGTAGTAGGTGAAAACTTTGTTCAGGCTTATTCCTATAAAGAAAGTTGACTGAAGTGATATCCAGGGAGAAGCCAGGATGTGTTAACTGCAGAAATTACTGAATTTGAGCTCTACAAACAGAAACTTTCTTCTTATTTCTTTGTATGCATGGGAAATACATCACTTTCTTTTCACTTCTTAGTTTCACTGTTAGATTTCCAGCAAGAAAGGGACTGTTTGTGTTACAAACACAATAATTAGCAAACCCATAAATATCAACAATCTGTCATTCAACTCTTGACTCTCCTGCCTTGCTGGACAGCAGATTAAATCCTGGGGAATTGGATTTTATTCTATAAATGTTTCAGTTTGGTTTATTAGAATCACATGTTTCTGATTTGAATACTATATGAGCTATGTTGAACTGGATGAGTTTTAGGCTGAAAACATATATATTTTGTTAATAACTGATTATGAGCCTAGAACAACAGAAATTGTTAAAAATCTAGAGAATATATTTTTGAAGGAGTAAAGGATTGTGTAGTTTGCTGTCAGCCAGGTGATACATGTAGCCAGAAAATATACAACTAAAATAGACTGTTTATTCTACATCATGGTGATAGGAGATGGACATGGGTAGAAGTAGGATTAATGTAAATTAAATAAGGGACTATATCCTGGTAATCTGAGCACCTAAAGTTGCCTAGTGTGAGAAAGTACTGGCTTGTACATGAACACAGATAATGGTATAAAATCACTGTGTTCCTGGATATTACTGGAGCCACGTGCCAGTTACTGAGGCAGGAATCAGTCGAGTACTTCAGGGAGTAAATGGAAATATCCATAAACCACTGTGGTAGGTGTAACACAAGAACCTGCCAGGAACACATGAAGACACTTGTTATTAGTGCAAAACACTGACCTGAAAGAGGAAAGTGTAGGGAGAGGGAAGCTCCTTCTACATGGAGCAAAGTCCTTCTGATCCATCTCTTGTAACAACCGGCTTTTTTTTTTTTAAGAATTTTTTGTAGTTCAGATACAGTTTCTTAAGGGGATAATGAGGAAGATATGTTAAAAAAAAATCAGAAAGTGCACCTTTTTTAGCATCTACTTTGTAAAAACAGAAATTAAAAGAAAATGTAATCGTTTAGGATTTCTGAAAACTAAACATTAACCACAACAACAATATTCTAATATTTTTGGCCGCAAAACTCCAGAAACTTAGCGCAAGAAGTGCTGTCATACAGAACTACTTTCAGTCATGAAATCACTCCTATATCCTAATTTCATAAGCTGTTACATGGCCAAGGACAGGGAGACAGTGATCTGGCTTCCAAAAAATCTGAAACAGAAATTTCCAAGCCCTCCAAAAAGTGTCGGTAATGGATTAATGTCAGAACCAAAACGATCCTTTGGTTACAGCCCAAAGTGACCACAGGTTGGTTTGAAGGCAGAGGTTCTGCATTAGTCCACGCAATAAACTTTAAAAGGTATAAAGTTGCAAATAAATCCAAACAAAATAAAAGTTAAAAAAACAAACAAACATGTATTTACCCTTTAAAAAATAGCAACTTAAAGCACTGAAGTGTATAATGAAGAATTTTTACATGTACTGCTCTGTCCTGCTTATAAACCAAACAACTACAGATGCAAAATATTGCAGCCTTGCTCCTGCAGGAGCTTTGGAGGTGGCTCTTGCTGACTAATCCTGTTGGACAGTAAGGAACAGTGTTGTTTTGGATGTGGCAGGGGTGAAGCAGGAGTTGGTAGGTCAGTGTCCATAAGCCATAGCACAGGAAATGTTGATGACTTCCCAGCTGGTGGCCGTGCCCTCTATTGTTCTTCAGACAACCTGAGCTTTACAATTTGGGTCAAACACACCTCTCTGCTCTCCTGCACCTCAAAAATCATTAGCTCAAAAGACAAAGAGATTAATTATGGAGATAATGCAGATTAAGAGAGAGGTACAAACAAAATCCTTCTCTCCTACATCAGTGAGTACAGCCAGTGCCACATATTCCCAAGGCGATTCCTCATTTTGTTAGTATTTGAAAGCAGGGTGGGGGTTCTCAGAGCTGTGTGCAAGGCTCAGAGAGGCTGCAATACCCTGAGTAAATCACTACAGAATGAACAACCTGCTCTAGTGGAAGAAGTTTGGGACGAGGGGTTTGGAACTAGGTGATCTTTAAGATCCCTTCCAACCCAAACCAGTCCATGGTTTTATGGTTCAAAAGCAGAGCTGTGAGGTACTGCTCTCCCTTCTGAGTCACTCTGGAATCAATGCCTTAATGTGGTGCCAACAACAGGATGCTGCTTACATTAGAAACTAAAAGCAAAGTCTTGGCCAATTCTATTTATCGAAGACACTATGCCACTTTTAATAAGATTAGGGCAATAATTAACTCTTTCGCCACATTGCAAACATAAATCCAAGTCATGCCCTCATAATCACATCCAGCTTCTCTGCTACTTCCCCAACTGTCTCCTCACCCCATAGACAAACATCCTGTATTTTTGTTGTTTCTCTTTTAAATCAATTAAGTCTTGTACAACCTCTCCTGTGCAACCAAGTCTCCTGGTCACACATGAGATACTGCCAGTGGTTGTTTCCACCACGCCAAGAGAGCTGAGACCCCTCACTAGAACCCAGACCACGGTGCTTGTTGGGTGCTTGCAAACACCTCCTCCCCCAGTGGCTTATATGTCACTATTCTTCCTTCAAATAGCAATCAAAAGAGCCCACATGGAATTATGGAATGGTTTGGATTGAAAGAGACCTTCAAGACCATTTTGTTCCAATCCCCTGCCATGGGCAGGGATATCTTCCACTACACCAGGTTGCTCCAAGCCCCATCCAAACAACTGTGACAGAATATATTACTCTCTATTTTCTTCAGGATGCAGGAACTTAGAGTTGCCCACAGAACAACAAAGCTACTTTTTTTACAATATATAAACAAAATAATAACACATAAGGTCATAATATGTCTTTTATCTAAATTTCCTACATTTTCAAATGAAACTTGCATTCTTCATGCCCTGTTAAATGTTACTGAGTACTGAAGGCAGCTCTTAAACATGTGGTTAGTAAAGTGATTCCTGTGCAGCATTTACAAATCTCAACAGTGCCTTTTGAGGCTTAGTAAATAAATGTAAAATCATTTTAAGACATTTGGATGAGACAGGGCTACTGCAATCCAGAGCATTATTATCTTTCTGTTGGTGAAGTGCTCAGAAATGAATGAAGCATAGAGGGTGAGGTTCCATCAGAGTCATGTAATGAAGCTAAACATGCTGTCATTTTAACCCAATTTGTTTCCCTCTGTACTGCTGCCTCACCAGTTTGTTAGAGCCTCTCAAAGGAGCTCATCTAGTGTCAGCTTACAACTTCCACACCTAGCCCTTACTTTACTCCTGGAATGGGTAGGTATCCCTGCCCTGCAAACTCTTAACTGCTGGTTCAACAGACCTGCCAGGACAGGTCCCTGCAACATTCCCCTCTGTGGGCAAATGGTAGGATGCCAGAAATATTAGACAGGAACCTGTTCTCCCAGGAATGTAAGTAATTCATAGAAGGAAATAATTTACTATTTTCCCAGCTGGAATAATTAAACAGCCAGGCATTGTCCTCCCAAGCTGCAGCAAAGAAGAGCAAGTAAGACGGGGAAAAAAAAGTTGGAATGTCCTGCAGTATAAATTCTCTTTCAGACTGAACAACTTTAATTCCGTAAATTTTTCCTCATAAGCCAGAATTTCTAGGCTCTCACCATTCTCCCTCCTCTCCTATGGACTCCAAACTGGAGTGCAGTGTTTCAAAATGCAGTGGCCAAAATCACAAACCTTTACCATGAGGATTTAACTTCACAGGTCTCACAGAATATATTTCTGTCAGCACCTCATACCTGCCAGCCCGTCTGCCTGTTTCATTATGCCATGATGTGGCTGATTTAGGCTCAGCCTGCAGCCCATTAAAACCTCAAGGTCTTTCTATGCAGAATTTCTTACCTCGTCACTTCTCCTCATTCTCTATCTGCAGGGTTTATTATTCCTGCCTAGATGCTGAACTCAGTTATTATTGAACTGCATTTTACTGTCTTCAGATCGTTTTTCCTGGCTCCTTTTGAATATTAATCCTGTCCTCTACATACATAGTTAAAGCCTCCCATGTTCAGCTGTCTCCAAATTTGATTAGTGCTCCTCTCCAGTCTATCACCCAAGTCATTAGTGAAAATACCAAGTAGTATCAGGCTCTTTAAGAAATCCACTCTAAATACCCTTTCATTCCAACAGCAGTCAGTCACTAACTACTCCTCATGCTCTGTTCCACCCAGCTTTACCTCCTCTCTACTAGAGTTTTATCTCAAATAAATTTCCTTAGCTTCCTTATGAGAAAACATCACGAGCAAAAGCATAGAAGCCTCACTAATGTCCAGCTGTATTATCTGTACACCTTCTCTCCTTTCGAGGCCAGTATCCAGGGAAACTACACTGGCAGCACAATTCCTTTCTTAACAAACTCATAATGGCTTCTGCTTTTGCCTTTCCCCCCCACTTAGTTTGGTGATTTTTTTAAATTTTGTACTTTTCCAGGAGCTGAAGTTAAATCTGCCACCTGTAATTCCCTCATACTTTCTAGTTTCAAGACAGGGACTCTATTTGCCTCCTTTCAGTCTTGTATATGCACTTGGACTCAGCGAATTCTCAGACCAAGACCTGCAGCTCTGCAGTAATTTCAGCTGATTCTCTAAATTCGCTAGAATGAAATTAATTGGGGCCACTGAACCTGGAGACGTCAGCCCTGTCCTCTTGGGAGGTGAGAACACGGGTATTCTTCCAGGTATGAGATCAGAGGCAAACATCATTAATATTCCAGAATTTCTCATCCTCTGACTTGGCATTGCCCCGTTAGTTTTCCATTGTGCTTTAAGGTCAGTAATTAATGTTTGCCCTACTTTTCCACCCAGGAATAGATGTGGGATGGGTTCTTTATTTCTTTGAAATGCAGAGTGTCTAGAGAGCACCTGACCTGCCGTATGGATTTGGGGTCAGCTTTGTGACCCCTGAATTCTGTTTTGGTAACATGCAAAAAACACTATTGTCCAGCAACTTCAATAAGAACCTTTCAAAGCACTGAAAAATTAAATACTAGGACCAACATTTTCAAGATTAGCCATTAATGCACAGTAAATTTTTTTGGGATAGTCTGCACACAGTCTTTGAGGTGTTGAGCAATAATACCACTTATTTAAATCTATGGAAATTCACTGTCTCTGGGTATGTATCAGTTCAGTACGCAGCATAAAATACTTGTACTCATATGGAAAAGCTCTCTGCCTCACAGAAATTTCATTTAATGGTTAAGACTCACTAGAAATCTAGAAAGGCTTCCTAGATTTCTGCCCATCCTCACAGGTGTGAGTGTCCTACAGCTCAGTCTGACATGCATTGGCCAGCAGCAGTGTTCAGAAGACAAACTTTACAGCTAAAAAATAGCATAATTCAGTCACATCTGCTCCTTTTTCCTCTCTGACTCTATAAAAATACTACAGGAAACTGTTTTCAATGGGGAAAGAAGTCAGATCCATGCATCAATGTGCAGAAAGGCTCAACAGGACTGGAAAAGGGGCTGCAAAATTTGGCTTAAGCGGATGATGTTCCTTCTTGTTGAAAGCCTCCAAGGAAACAGCCTTTTCTAAAAAGTTATTCAACAAAAGTAATAAAAGATCAGCTATAGAGGAAAAGGATATTTTCCCGCATATAAAGACACTGTTAAGCTAAAAAAATTGAGAAAGAACAACAAAGTGAAATTCAATAGAGAATGAAAATGTGGGAACTGTAAATACTGAAAGTGACAGTAGGTATTCACTCCTTGAATTTAACAATATGGATAATCAAATTTTATCATCACAGAATTCTGAAAAATAAGCATATGATGGATCTACGACACTTGCCCATAGTTCTATAAGAAACCTGAAAGTCATGATTACCAGTGCAAATCCATGCATTCTTGATAAAACAAAATTTGCAATTCTCCCCACTCCAGAAGCACCAAGTTTCTCAAACAAAAATGTAAGATATGCCAAGGATCACAATAAGAAAAGTGATAACAGTGAATATTTAATTTGGAAAGAGAGAAGGAAAGAAAGACTATACAGAAAACCAAACAAGAGAACCCATAAGAAGCTTCTGTAATTAAAAAAAAAAGAGTCAACTAAAAAAGGCAAAGTAGGAGTTTGCTTCCAGGAGCAATTTATGCTTTTTCACGAGCAAAGAATAGCCAAAGTTGACAAAAACTTCTCATATAGGAGTTCTTTTAACATAGACTCAGATAAAACTCATCCTAAGATAATCTCCTTGGCTATAAAACGTGTTTCACACTTCAAAACTGACAGCTGCCATACATACATATTAAAATATATATATATATATACACACATATAAAATTCTGGATTCAATAGGAAAAATATTAAAGCAGAGGGCATAAATATATGAATGCAAAAGCTATAAAATAAAACCAGGTTCTTTAATTTGAAGACATTAATGCATGAATAAACACCTACAAAGTCTCCAAGTCACATGCTCTTTGTTCAGGATTCTACTTTCCCTTGTTCAGATGTTTTTTCTCCTACTGAATCCATGACACTGTGTTCTGGTTTTGCATCACACTCTAGATTCCCCAGAATACTATAATATTATAAATTTAGTCCCATACTTGTTTAGTCAATCTAAGAAAACTAAAACACTAGAACAAGTGAAAAATTGTATTACCCACAGAGGTCTGTAAAAGGAGGTAAATTGTTGAGCTGTTACCATTATCAATCTTGATACAGATTTGTGAGGGTTCACAAAATCTAAATATATATTAAAATATCAATTCTCTTTTTTTTTCTCCTGAAATTACTAGTCAGAGGACCTAGTCAGCAATAATATAAAACTGTATTCCTAGTCCCTTAATGAATATTCTTTATCAGCTGTGCTTTATGTGTTGGAAATAAACACCTATAAAAAGTTTAATTTGCATTATTTTTTATGTATAAGAAAACAGAATGGCTTTTGTAATAGGTTTAGTTTTACATCTTGGCCTTTAATGTGGTAATCCCCTTAGATCAGTTAATTATGTTTTATGTATCACTGAAATTTAATATTTTAAAGAAGAAATAAGCATAGTTTCAACCTCGTTATAGCCAGCTGCTCCCAAAAATCTAAAATTCCATTTCAATGAAGGAATTAATTTTTCACACTAAGGAGAGAACAGACAAAATTCCTATTTGAGGGGGAATGAGTCTCCCAGGAAGAATCTCTTAGGCTTCATAAGCTGCACGATGATATATATGTATCAAAAGCAACAGAAGTACAGGGGGGAAATGCAGGACTTATATGATTCCTAATTAATTTTAGCCTTTTTCTTGCTTCTAATTTTCATCTCTATTAAGGATTTTGTAACAGCACCAAGGACTTGTACATTATTCAGTACTCTTGCTTAAATGATGCTTCCTCAACGAAACAGGGACTGTTTATTCTGGCTGTTTATTGCAAAACTGTTTTTGCACACACAGTTTTGGGATGTTTGCTTCTTTCTGTGAAATTCCTGTCCTTTATTTCAAGGGTGTTATTAACTCATGTTTTGTGGTGAAAGAAATCTCTATTTTCTAAAGTCATCAGGGCCTTTCTGTAAGTGAGAGGTGCTCGTTGTGTAATTGAACTGAATTCCTCCATATCAAGTGGGAACTTTGCATTTTCTAGCTTTTGTGGTTTATTTAATCTAGTTTTAAATTTCTTTTCATACTTTGCCGTAAGATATTTTAATTTGGGACAGAAAAAACTAAAAGCATATTTGTCGTTTCAATTATCAATATAGTGGACATGCTACCACTCAGTAGAGGGGCAGACACACAAAAACATTGAACTTGGAATTTGTTAGGAAACAGTGGAAAGCAGATATGCTATTTTGAATACATACAGAGCTCTTGAAGGAGGTTTTCTATTGCTTCAGATATTCCTAAAAAGTCAAGATATTTAAGCATGGAAAATACTTATATTATGGTTTCCATTTCTTAGCTGCTCTGTTGATAGAATCCTTCTGAGACTGAAACCCTGAAGAGGTTCATGTAACCCCTGAAGGGGGGTCTGCACAACACAAATTTGGGCACTTTCTTTTCAGTGGTTTTGCTGAGCAAAAATTAGAATTAGTATAAAAGCCCCTCACGTTTCACAAGACAGATGAACCTGGCTGAAAAATTTATCCTACATATACAAATCCCACTGTTTTGGGAAAATTTTGCATCAGATATTTAAATCACACTGGTTTGAACAATGTGTTTTTAAACAACCCACAATTAAGAGAACTGGGGAAAGAAACTCAGCTTTGTTTTCCTCTTTTTTTAGAAGAAACAGTTTTCACAAAGCTCAAAGAATTTTTCCAAAAGAGCTAAAGTAGATGAAGAACTAAATGAAATGAAATTAAAACTCAAATAGGTATTCTTGATACCTTTGCTGTTAACATTAAGGACACAGTGTTTATGAGACAAAAATAGGCTCGAGGAATAAATTAGGCGTTGGGAAACCAGGTGGGTGTAGCAGAGGCATGAATTCTTGGGAAGTGGGCAGGAAAAATGGGAAGAACAAGCCTTGGACGCTTGGCAGTGAAGGGAGGGAGGGTTAGTTGGGTGAAGGAACAATGTGGCCATACTCACAGTTTTTATAGATCCTTATGCTGGTCTTGCATCTCATAACTGTAAATACAGATGGTTTTAGCTGTGCCTATTTCATATTTTCCCTCATTTTCAGATCTTGTCCCCCACCCTGGGAATTTCCTTTGTACTGACATTAACAGCAAACATAAAGTTTTCCAGTCCTTACAAACAGTGAACAAAATCCTTTCTGGGGAGTTTAATGCCTTCGTGCATGACCTCTAGTTTTGTTCACCATATTAGATTTGCTTTTCCTTCCCCCCACCCCCTTCTTTTAGTCTTCCTAATTTCAAGTCACTTGTATCTCATCTTCTTCCCAGCAGTTATTCCTCCCTAAAGGATTACCATATTTGTATGTTACTCGTTTTGCAAAACAATGTCAGGCCATATTTTCCCATAAGGTTCTTTAATCTGCAAACTGTCCCTCATTTATTCTTCAGTCTGTCTGTCTCATGTTTTTGCTGGAATTCCAAAGACAGTGCTTTAAAGTACAAAACCAAGTTCTCAACTTGATGCTGAGGTGGGAGTGACTTTGTAATTTTGGGGGCAGAGAGACAAGAGTGTTGGGATAATTGGGCATTTGCCTTTTTATTTCTTCACCTCCAATTTTTTTTCTGTCTCTATATTTTTCCTTACCAGTATTTGTTTCTGCAGGCAGATAACTGTATCCTTCTGAAAATATGTCACCTTTCACACTGCAGAGAATCCATGGCATTGAAATATGAAATATTCTCTGAGTTTATGTGTTAGCGTGTAATGCAGTGACATGGTACTGAAAAACATCCATCCTGGGTGAAAGCAAAGGCCCATCTAGCCCAGTATCCTATTTCCAGCTATGGACAAGACTAAATTCTCAAGGAAAAGCTTAGGAAAAGCAAACATAGTTTGTAAGTCCTCTTATATCAGAGCTGGTGTCT
The DNA here is from genome assembly GCF_003984885.1 of Neopelma chrysocephalum. Lineage (NCBI taxonomy): Eukaryota > Metazoa > Chordata > Aves > Passeriformes > Pipridae > Neopelma > Neopelma chrysocephalum. The sequence continues at coordinate 2,190,753 of NW_020897744.1, read as the reverse complement.
ATCTGGTTAATAACCTGCAATGGATTTTCCTTTCCATGACCTTGTCCAGCCATGCCTTGAATCCATAGCAATTTTTACCTCTACAGCACCCTGTGGTGGGGGCTTGCACAGCTCAGCCACACCCTGTGTAAGGAACCACCTCATTTTGTTAGTTTGGAATCTCCTTCCTACCAGGAAGCTGTTGGGTCAGAAGGAGACGGCCCTCAGTGCCTGCTCACCCTCTCCATGCCACCTGTGGTTTAATGCATCTCCTCCATTCTTTCACCATCACCAATCATCCTTTTTTCCAGGCCAAAGCCCACTTACTCATCCCTCATATGGAAGCTGGTCCAGAACTTGGATCACACTTGCAGCCCTTTTTTGGTAAACAGTGTTTTTGCTCTTCTCCTTAGGTTTGCCTATAAGGTTAAATGCCCCATGACTGAATCTCATCATGTCTTTTTGCTTTTGTCTTTCCTCCCACCTAATCTTCATCATAACTATTTAGACCAACATCATCTTCTGCAAATTTTGTCATGCTGCTTTTCACCCCTTTTTCCATTGTTTTTTTGTGAGTACATCAAGCACCACAAAGTCTCAGCAGACCCCTAAAGATCACCCTGACCTTCTCATTCGCTTTTACCTTTCATTTGCTCTTTTAATCAAATATTCATCCATGCAAAGACTTCTTCCGTGTATATTCAGGATTTCAGTGGATATTTAGTTCCCTTAAAACATTGTGCTGAAGCATCTTGTCAAAAGCTCTTCCTGGTCACCTAAGCAAACTATCAGCCCAGTTTCCCCAGCATATCTTTAAACACAAACCAGTATTGACCACTGCAGGCAGAGAAACAACACTGTAGTTTTGTGGACAGAAAGGTTATTGCTAAGACTGGAAGGTGAGGAATAAATATCATTCTCCATGACCTGTTCCTCCATCTTTCCTACTTTATATGCACCATTTCTCATGCATGCCTAGGAATAGGTGTCAGCAGAATACATCACTCCACATCAGCTGTGCTTCTGTGAGCCAGCTGGATTAGCTACTAGTTGTTAGGTGGATGCTGAAAGACCTTTGATCTTATGAAGTCAGAGTAGGAGCTTTAGTCTTGGGGTTTTCATGTTGGTTTTTTCTTTTTTCTTCTTCCTTTTCAAAGGTTTCCCCAGAAAATAAGTGCTTGAACTAGTGCTGCATTGTGTATGCTGACTGCATACAATGTCTTTTCTTCATTGAGAGGCTGTGCAAACTACACTGTATAGCCCAGAGTAAATATGGAAAACAAGTACAAACTGTAGTTTGCACTGATTCAGTTTAATTTCACTTAAAATCAACAGAATGTGTTCAAATGAAAACTGTAACTTAGGGCAGTTCTCTGCCTGCTAACGTTAAGAACTCAAAACAGATGATAACAGGTGAAATTCTCCCTGACATTTCCAAAGAAAAACTAAAAAAACCCTTCAGTTAAACAGCCCCTGAACTTGGCTTTTAGTGTCTCTGCCGTTTCTGCACTTAACACATCCCTGCTTGGTGAATCAGCCATTCAAAGGGTTTTTTGGGGGTTTTTTTGTTGGTTGGTTTGTTGTTTTTTTTTTAACATACTCAGCTTACGACTGTGCAAATAAGATTCCCAAATCCATTCCTCAGATCAAATAAAGGTAATTACAGAGCTTACTGTGGGCGATTCCCAGTGGGAGGGTGGGAGTGGCCACGGGTGGGGCTGTACATGCACAACAGAGAAAATGGGAATGTACCACGCCCGTCATAAAACATGCTGCCACAGCCAGCAACAGAAACCATTAGGGTGGATCATCATCCACACCTTCTCATAAAGACAGAAAGATGGCATGAGATCCCAAGATGAACTCTCAAGTCACAGGGAGATGAGCATGACTCACCCAAAGAGAAAAGGAACGTAAAGCAAATTACGAGGCTCCCAGAAGACCTACACCGTGTGTCCCCCACGTTCCCCCTACAGGATGTTCCCCAGAGAGGATTAGTAGGGTACACATATGCATAGAGCCCTAGAGCTATCAATAGGTAATTCATGGGAACAGCTTATTATTAATCATCTATTATTACAATAACACAAGCAGCAAGGAACAGGGCCACAACATGTTACATTTTGGCTATGGAGTAGCTGACCATCCCTGACCCACATTATTTGTTATGTCATTCAGTGGTTCTCACATTTTTTGAAACATTAACCAATCTCATCTTTTAGCACCTGTCTTTAAAACCAACTGGTATTTGCCTTTCCATTCAAATTTCATGGTGGACTCTATAAAAAAAATGAGATCTCATAGAAAATACCATGGATGTAGAAAATATTGTGGATAGCCCATAGACTGCTTTGCAAACTAGGAACCAGAATAGCCATATAAAGGAAAGAGATACATTGGAATATATCAAAAGAGCTTATAATGTGATAGAAGAAAGTAAAGTGACATGAACCATCATTGCAGTGAGAGGAAAGGAAAGAGGATGGATAAAGAAATACATAGGAGACAGCATACATAATTATAGGAGAAAGGGACACTGAAGTTAACAAACGCTGATGTGAAACATGGTTAGGAAAAAAGGTAAGAGTGAAGCACAGGTGCAGGGACTGCTAAGGATACCTGGAGAAGAACAAAGTGATTCTAGTGATACCAGAATCTAGTGAACAAGTGATACTAGGATCCCTAGTACATCCTCCTAGCTTTCAGCAGCCTGCAGTTAACAAATTTCTGAGCCAAAGGAGCAATCTCCTTATCCACTGTTCCATTTAATGGCTAGAGCTGTTTTATCTTTAGTTCTTCCTATGATTTTTTTTTTGGTAAGTCACATGATTGTATTGCTAGCTCTACTATACTTGTTGCATCTACTCATTGCCACTCCCCAGACCCAGAGTAAAACTCTGTTCTGAATTCAGCACGAAGAATTCAGTTACACACTTGCCGCGATCAGCCCGCGAACGCGCTACGCCGTTATCTCCTCTGCTGGTTTGACCTGCCAACCAAGCTGGTTATTCATGACAGAATCACACAGTTTCTCTGTCATATTAACTACTCCAACCCTTGGAACCGTGTCTGACTTCATGCTTAGATGTCTGCTGTAAAGCAATGAAATTTCATACTCCTCCTTCAGGAAACAGCACAACCATTCATCCAGAAAGCAAGACAGAGTATGCAAAGGATTGGGTTTGAAAACACTGGCAGAGTTGCAAAGCTAGTAGGGAGAGTTAACATCTTTTTTATTAGGTTAACTGGTGGAGTTGGAAAGATGTATTAGTGTTTAGGATGATGAGGAAGAGGTGCGGGGAAAACCAAGTCCACGTGACAAGCTCATTCACCTCAGCTCAATTTTTCCATGTTTGGTTTCTTAGTGCTGAGTTCCCTTTTTGCTGAGCTAATTATACAGGTTCAATGCCTGTGAGGGACTTTTCTCTGTCTAGGGTTTCCCAAATGATGGGTCTGCCCAGTCTACAAGAAATATGGAAGTTCTTATAGCATTGTTATGTCAGCCCCACTGCACGAATTTCTGCCATATTTTCTATTTCTGCATAAATTAATACTTTAAAATTAGAGTTAAAATACATAATCACAATGAATAGGACCTAGAATGCAGCTGACCTATGATCTTGCTCTATTTTGAGTGAATTGCCATGTACTTGGAGAGCATCTGCTGTGCAAACATCATGTGTACCTACATCTACTTTTGTCTTCCTATCCCAGGAAGGTTTTAGCAGAACTAGACATCCTTCAAGAAAGGGCTCAGGTATAACCAAAGGTCTGGAATGGCTTCAAGATGAGAAATAACTAAGTATCAGGCCAGAAAAAAGGAAAATACTAGAAAGATTTAACAAATCACAAAATCCTCTGCAGGGATAAATGTGCTCCTGCATCCTCACAGTTGGTGTCAGAAGTAACAGTTGCAGGATAAAATATAAGGAAGAAAAGTTAGAACATTGATGTAAGGATGGGAGACTGGTCCAAAGACCACAGTGAGAGGAATATCACTTCTATCTTTTACTATCTTCAACCGTGCAAAAAATGTCTTGATTCTGCTCCTAAAAGTGTTTTTTCCCATACAGTAGACTTAGGACAAATTCCTTTCTTATTTTTGGAAACAGTTTGTTTATACAGATAGTTGTGGTATTTTATAAATGTGTTCCTATAGCAGATTAAACATCTGCTGCAAACACTCTCTCCACCTTCTCATCTGGAAGGCACCTGGATGTTCCAGAGTTCCCAACCACTCCTGCTGGAGAGGACACTTGGATACGGTGGCAATTACCCTTAGTCCATAGAGTACACAGTGATCACCTGGTATTCATCCTTTGTTTACAGGTAGCCCTTAATGAATAGAAATAAACCCTGACAATTCAGGAATGATATCATTAAAAATGGCATCCTCTTACAGGAATTCAGTACCTTGATGTAGGTGACCTGAAATTTTGGTAGACTTCTTAATGGCCCATGATACTGCAGACCACCACACTGTCTATCATGCTTCAATTTCTCAGAGAATTGCTACATCCAGGCTCCTTCTCCATCATTTTTCCAATTGCCATTATGTCTTTTGCCATTTCATAATGCCCAATTCCCTTCTGCAATATCTGTCTTAACACACAATCTTAATTTACTGCTACATGTGAATGCCATCAACCAATTCACTTTCTCTCAAGCCTCTGGTGAAAAAAAAAATATGAAATTAGAGTTAATCCTAAACCCTGAAGTGCCCCACTAGACAACTTATCCTGGTTAAATGTATTTAATTAAGTTCATCATCATTCTAGTCAAGTGCCAGATCACATAAGAAGTCTCAAACCCAAACTCATATGGAATTATTCCCCTCCCAGATCTAGAGTCAAACCTACACTTCTGTGGAGTTCTGAAAACCAATTACATACACATAAACTCATTCAGTGTTGTAACAATCAGGTTATTTATATCCCTCTCAGGATAACTATTCCATAGAAATTGATTCACATGGAGCCGTAACATCAGGAAAGCTGTAATCCAGCTGTATCCAAACCCTCTTGCTTCCCTGACAGCTACTATTAAGCAGGCAGCAAACATACCCCATGTAACTGGATGCAGAAGGGGTCTCATGGTTGCAAATTTTCTTCTCTCATACTTGAGATTATCACGGCCCTGATGAATTAACCTTATTTTCCACTAAATATGCAAAAGTTATTTCAAGAGGTAATGAAATATGGGCAGTAACCACTAGCTAACCATGAGAGAATTGAGTTCAGATCCCTTGAAAGAAAGCAAAAATAGCATAGTTGAATTAAACAAACTCACTACCAGATTTAAATTTAGAAGAGAAGAAATTATAATCCTTAGAATATATGTAAAGTTACTCAAGTATCCTGTAATCAAGGTCCAATACATCCTGTAAAGAGAAGCAAGGAAGCAGTAAGAAATTCATGTGGCTAAACCAGAGTTTAGTGCTGGGCTGTGCAGATTAAAATCCTGCTCCTGAAAAATTGTCTCCCAAAAATAGGGCAAGCCTTAGTGACAAGGATATTAGAGATCAACTGTGCAACAATGCTGTCACCAACCATGAGCCAGCAAAACCTTCCATGTCAGTCTGGCAGGAACAACCTTAGAAAGGCCTTGAATTCATTGAAAGCCGTAACAGAAAATCTGATTCTCATTAATAAATTCCTTTTCTTCTGAACATTTCCCATAAATAATTATGTGTAGAAATATTCCTGTATAACGACAAGTGTTAGTCACAACATTTTGGACACCTCTACAATATCTGGAACGTGACATAATTGACTGACATATGACAGTTTTTTTAACTATAAACTGAAAAATGGAATTCTGAAACTTCATGGACTGACTCCTTTCTCTACAAAAAGACTCAGGAGAAAAAAAAAATCCCAAATGGGTATTTCTACCTTGCATTTGAAAACATCAGTGTGATCTGGAGAGGAAAAAGATGATTTAGTGTTTTGGGGAGGGGGCAGAGGAGTAAGCAGATCACACAGGGCAGTGTCAAGTAGGGCTCAGGGAGCTGCTTAAGGCAGTGCCTGGGGGATGAATTACGAATTGGGGAGCATCCAAACACACCTTCCTCTCAGGAAAACCGATCGCAGCCCCAAGGGATGGAGAGGGCATTGACAGTAACGTGCAGAGTTCAGGGCAGTTCGGGTTGCTCAGGCGGCCCAGTGCCGAGCTCTGGTGAAGTGTATCACCAGCAAAACGCCCTCCAAGAGACACAAAACCAGGAATTGTTTAAACCATGGACTGCTGCCACAGGACTCAGTCATGCAGAGCTAATAGATCAGCTGCTGCTGCCTTGCTTACCCAAACACTCAGCTGAGGTTACAGTTTCTCACTATTTTCTTATTTTAGAGATAGTTATCTCATCATAGGAGCCCTGGATTGTCATGCAACATTTACAACAGTCAAAATGACATGAAATGGTTCCAGCTACATCTGGGATAATCAGATACCTCTTTCCAAATCAAAGCATCATTGTTTTCTTTAACACGTCCTACATCCAGGCAACCCACAACTTCCTTAAGCTCTGTCTCCCAGGAGCAGTTTATTGTAAATGATTTATTGGAATCCTGAATTATTGGCAGCCTCCTCTGACCATAATTTCTTCTCTTAAAGAGGGTCTGTCAGTAAGCGGTCTGATTTCTCTTTGCTAAAATCTATATTAACAATGCAAATTGTTTGAAGTTGGTTTGGTATGGGGGGTTTTTTTGTTATATATTCTTTCTACAAAATAAAGTATCTCTAAGGGATATTTTAAAAACAAAACAAAAAAAAAGGAAGAGATTTAAAGAACAGTAACAGCAAAAATTATTCAGGATGTTGATTTGGCAGTTTCTACTGATCTGTGTTTGTAGCCTTCTTTGAGACACATCAGTGAGAGTGAAGTTGCAAATGGCTTTTTGAGTGAGAAGTGTGAGGGCCAAGAAAATATGAAAGTCAGAAGTACCTGGCCAGAGGTTTTTCTCTCACAGCACAACACATCCACAGCATGCCATTTCCAGGATTAGAGTAACCTGGAGATGCAGTTATTACTGAGCTGCTGGTGCCAATCTTAATGTGAAAACTGAAAGCAGCACTTTGATTGTAGCCTTGGGATTTATCCCCATATGAGAGATCCTCTGAAATGGATTCTCAGCGAAGTCATTAAACAACCACCACTGAAGGCAGATTATCAGGCCAACACGGTTTTAGTACAAGGCTGCTTCTCATTTAATAGTCAGTAAAAACAAAACAAAAAAAACCCACACTTTCCCTATGCAGTGGGGAATTTTTGCAGTATAAACTGACAGTAAGACTCCTCCTTTCCTACCAGCCTCCATGAGGCACCAAAATGCAATTCATCAACAGAACCTGGGAGAGGTCTTGGAGGGGAAGGACAAGAATAACTTGGTTTTCCTGGACCTTTTGTACTGGCTGTCCAAATAACCATGACATACTCCCTTTGCTTTCAGAAAGGAAGACTGGTTGCCTTCAGTGAGCAGACCCCGACCTTTCTGACCTGTTGAATTACCCCTTCAGATAATGCTGCTTTTTTCAGAGAACCACAAAATGGTTTGGGTTGGAAGGGGCCCTAAAGATCATCTTGTTCCAACCCCCTGCCATGGGCAGAGCCACCTATTCCCTCCCAGATTGTGCTGGTAAACATAATGAGAACAGAAAAGTTGCAGGCATTATTATGCTCTGCAATCAGAGCTTTCTGACTTAGACAATTTCTTTATTCTCATGAATGTGTTTTTCTCAAAAACAAACTCCTCCTTTTTCTTTGTTCATGACCATTTGTCAAGTGTCTCTCTCAACGCAGAAGCCACCGGGCAAGAATCCTACCTGTGCAAAAGCTTCTGATAAAATTCTAATTCTTGAGATCACAAATCAGGCAGTGGGGCTGAAAAATTGCAGTATAGAAGAGAGGTCAGGCACAGCTTTGTATACCCTGAAAATAAGTGGGAAACCAGCACTAAGAGGGCAGACAGTGCGGATCCCTCACAATTACAAACAGACACACACATATATTTCCTAGTTGTCAGTTTTCCCACCTGCTTCTTTCAAGATGAGAAATATATCTCCTCATCAGCCTCCAGTTAAGCCACTGGGAGAAGAGTCAGTGCCTGAGACACTTCTGAACTTTATCTAACATCATTTTTTCCTGATACACTACCATAGGTCTCATGCTTGATTTCCAAGCCCCATTGTGCTTCATCCCCCCGGGCAGTGCAGTCTTACTCATCATAAATACAGATTTCTCTTTGAACTATAAAAGCAAAAGAGGGTTTCCACATTTTTAGGTGATATATCTTTGTTAACCAAACCTAATAAACCCCTCAGTTATTTACCTAACAGCTATTTCAACACGTGGCAAAGACCTGGCAGATTAACTCTTGAATTAAAGTGGGTTTTTTTCAACCTGTACACCTGAAATTTAAACTATGAGCACAAACACTTTTAAGCAGTCACACACTTGGTGCAGTGTTACGTGCATGACATTAGAAAGAGGATGCAAGTTCTACCTTTATTTTACTGTATGGCTACAGTGAACAAGGACTGGGAGAAAAAGTCAGTAGAAAAGTAGAAAACAAACTATTAGAAGATTAAATTTATTCCTCTTAATCTAAAGAACACTATCAGATATGTCTTATATATCCAAAGATCAAAGACTTGGAACTCGAGAGGAGATCTAACTAACAAAAACGGGTATGGAATGATGAAATAATTTATATATCTCAGATACATTTAATCTTGTAAAACAGAGTGGAAAAACTGAAGGGATTGGGACTAATAAGAGAGAAAAAGCGAAAATATATATGTGTTGTAACCATCAGTCTGACTAATGATAGAAAAAGATTCTTTTTTTTTTTATATAGTGCCTCTGAAAGCAACTGGGGTGTGTTTACCACAATCTCTCAATAAACTGATATTGCTAAACTTGTCTTAACTCCAAAGCAATAAATTTTCATTAACTTATGTTCCTACATAAAACAAAGCAGTTACTTATTTTTATAAAAATTATGTGGTGAATCCACAGTAACTCCATATCACATCTTCACTGTCACTGTATGTACAGAATGTTTCTTTAAGAGCTAACAAAAAATTTAAGCCATATCAGGAATTTCTTAGGATGGGTTATTGTCCAGCTACATTTCCAACCCTGTCTAGTCATCAGCACCTGACAGGGTAGTTTGGTTTACACTTTAAGTTTTAAAAAATATTTATTGTAATTTGATTTTGTCATAACAGGATTTGTGTCTGGCGTGGATTTGGTGATGGTTTCGCTACTCCAAGATCAATCCAATATTAAATTTTCATCTTCGGACACTCTGGAAAGAGATCAACAAGACTTCATGAAGACACAGGGGGATTCAATATCCCCAGTTCAGCAAAGTGTGAGTAAGCTGGCCCAGGCCTGTTCTCTTTCTTCAAAGTTCAAATACAGTATTAAGCTATTGCTGTACTAAATCTCACCAAACTTCCCGGTAACAAAGCAAACATTGAAAGTTTTATTCTTGAAGAGTGAAAACCTGAGTTATCCTCCTTAGCTTATCTTAAGCTCCGTGCTAAATTTCTTATTCAATTGCTTAAAACCCCTATTTCTTTAGAAACAAAACAGAGAATGTATCCATCCAACTTCTAATCCTGGAAAAATGCTACGTTTAAAGCTAATTCTCATTCTGTTTCTAAAATAAACAAATAAAAGGCAGACAAAGAGACATCAGAGCCTTTTTGTCTCCTCCCTGCCTGTAAAGGATGACTTCAAGGACTTCACAATTCCTTGGGATTTTTTTGGAATAACATGATCTCTCTCCTGTTGCCTGTATATTCATCATGTCTCATAACAAAAGTACAGCTAAGAGTACTGTTTTTCATCAGACAACAGCAAAATAACCATTGTCATCCATTTATTATGAAAATTCCAAGTGGAGAATTGGCAGCCCTGTCATTCATACAGCTTAATGGAACTAAATATAAGGAGGAATTTTTTAATTCTAATCTAAGAAAAGATATCATAAACACGTGGATTAGGACTGTAGAGGAGGGTAAGGAAGGAAGAATTAAGAAGTCATAAACTAAATGTGAGAAGCTAAAAGTGCCATGAGGCCAGATTTGCTTTCTGCAGGGATCCATGACAGAACAAAACATTAATGGCTTTAACACACACGCAAATGACTGGAAAAGCTGTGCCATGTTCCACTGCAGAAAGCACTGAATTTATACTGACTTCCCTGTGGGACTTCTCAAAAGCTGGTTCTTCCATAAAGGCATACATTCCTTAAGCTGTTCTAAAGCACTGTAAAACCAACTCAGATTTGGAGGGGGGAAGGAGCAGCAAAGGGAGCACTCAATAATCTGGTCTGAGTTTTTGTGTAACACGGAACATTCCATTTCCCCCTTCCCTGAACACAACAACCTGCTCTTGACTGACGCACGTCTTCTCAAAGGCATCCAAGTAGTTACTCATCCTTGGTGTCAGGGCAAATATGCATATTTTCAGTGTCAGGATCCAGACACCAGTTCTCGTTAAGCCTTTCTCCTTTAGATTAAAGAGCACTTCAGTAGCTGTTATTTTCTTTTTGCTAAAGTGCAAAAGGGAGGGGAGGAGATGAGACAGGCAGAAGGTTAAAACGTCTGCCCAGAGCCTACTTGTCTCTTAGAATGAGTGTGGCCACCTTAATGAAGGGAAATGATGTAACCATCAACATATCTGGCAGCATGTAACACCACCAGAGTATGAGATCAAGCTTATTTGACTAAACTTGCATACAACAAGACTTGCACTTATCACATTCCTGTCATTTAATCTTTCATCACTTGACCATACATCATTTTTCTCCGGAATTGTCAGACCAGCTAGTCAATGGTTACCTAAGACACCCTGTTTTTCAAGGATAGTTCAGTTTTCTCATAGAACCACAGAACGGTTTGGGTTGGAAAAGACCTTAATGATTATCCAACCCCCTGCCATGGGCTGGGATGCCACCCACTAGACCAGGCTGATCAAAGCCCAATCCAACCTGGCTTTACTTTTCTTAATTAATTGTTGAACAGTTTTGGATACTGAGGAATCAGAAAACCCTTTAGATCTTTCAGGGCTTCTCTGCATGAAGGTGACTAGAACCAATAATATTATACTTATCAGCAATGTATTCTTAATATAATTAAAATATTTACATTTTATATAAATATATAAAGTAAATGATGAAAATAATAAAAATTTGTTCACATTAATCCTAAATAAATAAATGCCAACATTTCATTGCAGGATAATCTCAGTTACAGCTGCCAACCATATGAGTCAGACGTCAGGACAGAAAGGAAGAGCTCAGAGTCTTCTCACAGCCCCAGCCCTGCTTCCCCAGCCCAGGATCAGATTCATGGGAGATACCCTACGAACCAGGGAATTCACTGCGGCAAGAACAAATTCAAAGCATCTTTCAGTGCTGAAAAATTCAGGAGGTACAGTTACGAGGAAAACACTGTAGGAAACTACGACCGGTTCCTCAAGAGCAGCAGGAACCCCTTCCACCCTTACAAGAGGCAGATCAGTGAAGATGTTTTCCAGGAAGCACACCAAGCCCTCCCACCAGAAGCTTCACCCTTCAAAAATCATAGAAGCATCGACGGTTTTGAGGGTCTATCAGGATCTACAGGTCCTGACGAGTCAGAGTCATTTCCCACGCACATCCCGGACATCTCCACGGAGCAACCATGGTGTAACAGCCTCCAGTACAGCACCACGGGTCAGGATCACAGCTCACAAGTCATGGTCAGTATTTTTTTATAGCTCTTTTTCCTGTTTTCAACGGCAAAAATATACTTTTCAAATTATTGTCTTATCTCAACATTACTACATGGACGTTTAGTCTCCTGTCAAGTTGTAGGCTAGAGCTCAGGAAAAACATCTTTAGACATATCCATATTCATTTTCCCAAGTCTCTAATTTAAGGCCTTTCCCTACTGGAAAACAATCCTCAGAAAGATGCACAAGGTCAAATGTTTTCCATTAGACATGATACATGAATCCTAAATATCCAAGTTCTTCCTGACAACAGTAGTTGTCATCAGCTAGTATTTTCAAGACATAAAAGTTCACAAAACAGTGTTTCTCAAGCATGAGGACATATATCAGATTTGTTACAACCCCTCAGCAGACCTACACTTTTCTTGATGCAGATAGAGGAGAAATTCTGAGATACCAGTACTATCAAAATTTAAATATCAGACCTATTTATAGTATATGAAGTGCTAAGTTACCTAATTCCAATACTAGATAGAGGCAAGAGTCTATTTAGGGCAGCAGAGATCCCTGAAAAGCAAATTAAATTACCCTCCAGTATCTCCACAATATCTCTGCTGTGATCCGAGGTGTAAAGTGTATCTTCATCATCTAATGCAGCCAAAAACGATGACTCCACCTGCCAGGAGAGGGCCCTAAACTGGTTCTAAATGGCTGTGAGACGAAGAATTTCAGGGCTCCCGAAAGAAAAAAGGATTAAAGAAAAAAATTCTTAATTGGATTAAGACCAGGGAATGGAGAGATGTTGTCAGGGAACATACCTGGGGATTGAAGCTATTCAGGTTAAGGAGGAAATTGATCTAAATCTCTTATTTCCTGGATAAACACTCATCTAGGTCAGAGCAGTTTAATGCAAAACCTGTGAGCAGTTGATGAAAAAAAAATTCCCATTGTCTTCTCAAATCCCTGGGCTGCAAGATGTGCAAAATGTAGAGGCAGCACTGCAGGAGCCCTTTACAAGTACGTGTAACTACTCAGGAGCAGAGTGGCTGCTTGTCAGTGTCTCCCATGGTTCTGTCAGCAAGAGATATCAAACTCCTAAATCACTTCCATACTTCTGGCAAGTTGGGATATCTGTAAATCTTATCTGATGGTCACCAAAATAACACAGACATTTATTAATACTGGATGTGGCACTTGCTTGGAGTCAGGATATCAAGTCAAGTCTAACATGTGCTCCTACTAATATACCATAAAAATAGTAAATACAAAAATATTTAGTAGGCATACTAAAAAAATTTATATACTTATCAATATATATTAGACATACTAAAATACAATAGAAGCTGATCATTATGGCCTTGCTTTAAAGCACAAGGATAAGTGCTACTAGGTTCTTGAAATAATAAGATTCTTACTCTATTCCTACACATTCCCTGCATTTTAATCTATAAACAGAGACTGGCGTTTTCTGAATTGCTCTTTGAATTGAACATGACCTGGGATTTCCTTTTTTAAAGTTGTAATTATAGAAATGCAGGAATTGGTTAAGGTCTTCATAAAGTCACAGAAATGTTTTGGTTGGAAGGGACCTTAAAGATCATCTTGTTCCAACCCCCAGCCCTGGGCAGGGACAACTTCCACTAGACCAGGTTGCTCCAAACCCCATCCAACCTGGTCTTGAACACTTTCAAGGGGAGGTCACCCCTCGTTTTGTACCATTGGAATATAAAACAACTTCTATTTAACACTTACTGTGACAGAATTAAGTCCAAAAATGTAAATATAATGAAGGCAAACCCGAACAGTGACTAACAGAATTATTCTATTTTAAATTAAGGTGTTTTCCCTAATAACTCATTCCTTAAATATTTTCCAGCAGGATTCAGACATGAAGCTTAGGACATCCCCACTGGAAGGGCAGCCTGGTTTGTACTGCTACCAGCCTCAAGTGCAGCAGATGTATTGCCCCTCACACCCTTTCCATCAGGTCAGTGTAATATGTGCACCAAAATCCCTATATTTCTAGCACTCTAATGGTACAATAGTTTTGGTACTAACATAAAAAAATATTAAACAATACCTTTAAATTTGTGGGGTTTCAGGGCCATGTTTATATATATACATTTATGAGAATAAGATCTCAAAAGAACCACAGCTAAGTGCATTTTAAAATGGTCATTCAGAAAAAGAAAAAAAAGAATGTATAAACAATCTTGGTACTCCATATTTATATTTTCACCATTATGCTCGAGAAAACATGTTTTGAAGCCTGATAAATTATTCACGTAACCGTTGGCATTTCAGGATCCCAGGGAATTAACTGTGCTTTAACTTCAGAATAAAAAACTAAATATATGTGACTGTATATTTAAAATTCAGATCAAACATAGGAAAACACTTTAAAGTAAAATTTGAACAGCAAAATGATGTTCACTCCCCTTGTGCTGGATGGCACACACACCTCTTTCACAATCTTTTGCCTCTTACATCATCCTCAGTGAAAGATTATTCAGCTGAAGCATAATTGACAGTAATGCTGATGATGCAGGAGAGTGTGCAATATCAAGGTTGTTCTTCAGTATGTAACTATATTATTAACACTAAAAATAATTTCTTTTAGATATAAACGGTGGTGCTGTTCAATGCTTTGAATTTTTCCTCTTTTATGTTCAACTACCTGCAACTTATAAAATTTTCAGTAATTTTTTCAGTAGTGTTTATTTCAAGATAAAAATATGCTTGAAACACCCTATTTAAAACAAGCAAAAAAAAAAAAAAAAAGAAAGCCCAAAACTTGAGGTGAAATTAAGGTAACAAGGATTTTTCAGTCTTATAGGTAGAAATCCGTATACAAAAACAGCACAAATCTGAAATGCTAAACCATTAGAACTTACAGGAAGGTCATATATATAAACTATTTTAGAATAAAAGCTCACACTTGAGCTACATCTCCTTTGATCCCAGTGACTGATGACAGATATTGTGGCATCAGCTCCACCATCTCATTCAATTTGCTCAAGAAGTATAAAAAATATGACTGACAGAGCAGTGATTTAAACTGGGCAAAGAAAACAAAACCCAGGTTACTGTGATATTTCATTAGGGTTGTTAATTTGTATGGTGTTACATGTCTGAGTCATTGAAACAGTCATTACTCCTGGCTTTTTTCTTTTACCTACCACACTGACATTCCTCTAGCCAGAATTTACTGAACCTTATTTTTCCCAATCAAGTGGCAAAAAGGCAACTATCTTTAAATTCTTATCGACACCACCATAATTAATTTACTTGTGTTTTTTTCTTGTTAGCCCAAAACTCAACAGAAGTGATAAAAGGTAAAAATAAAATTATATTAGAACAAAAGGAAAGGTGATATTACCCTACCATCCTAACTTAGAAATCCAGTTATTTGATTACTGTTATTTTAGAAGAAAGTTGTCCCAGATGAAGGATTAACTTGCCAAAAGCCCTGCTGCAAATATAAACTATTCCCCCCTGGGATTGCAGGACAGACATTGTGGATATGCCACAGCACCCTACATCTCACTCACCATGTAAATGCCATTTCTGTGTGCTGCTTTAGCAGAAACTCCACTTAGCTTGTTAATTCATTGAATATTTTTGATTTCTTTACTCATTCCGAAGCAGGCACCCTTCCCCTGTCCCCTCTGATGTGATACCAGTGCTATTACTATACATTGGCACTAACCACATTCAAAAAACCTCCAAAATTAAAGCTGAAATACACCTCCTGGGAACCGCCAGGCAAGATACGACAGGCACTAAGAGGAAAGTCTTCCATCCACCTGCAAGCTGGCACCGTGACAGATCTCTTACGTGCTGCAGGTTTCTGTTGGACTTTCCAATACTTGTGCTTCTGAATGTTACTATAGTAAAAGTCTGGCAATGTGTTCTGCTACTCAGAGGGAAAAAAAAAAAAAAACAATAAGTATAAGCAGCCAAAGTCCCAACAGGTAGAATTGCTGTCCCCGTGCTGCAATCAGATACTGGAAAATGGAAGGACGTGGGATACACAAGACTGAGGAGTGGAATAACATCTTCTGCATGAAGCAGCTCCGTGATTAGTGCTTTACATTTCAAATTGGAATGGAGCAGTGCAAGTTAAATCACTATGGAAGTTACACTCCAGAGAACGGGCCCTTTAGCCTGAAGTGAAGGATGTTCAAACTACGCCTCAGTTTTCATTAGAGGGATGAGAGAGATCAACCCCTTCATTAATTTTGTCCAAATGATAAAACGGCCTCACCTTCCCCTTTGCTGGACACCACACAAGTGGTGAATCATGAGAGGAATTACTTGTTATTGACCCGAATGAAGTAGCAGACACTGACTGGAGTCACTCACCCACCCACCATAAAACACGGACACCTTTCATGCCAGTTGTGCGACTGTAAAACCAGCTCGAGCCTGTCATTCCAGACCATTCCCCAGCCTCTGCTCCCTCAAAAAGGACTAATGAAACCAATAAAACAGAAATAATCCCTAAAACACCCCGGTCTTGCCTTTCATGATGACATCAAAACCAGTCCCATCTTAGTACTCTTTCCTTTCAAAGAGCCACCAAAACCAATAAAATCAGAATTATTGCAGGAATTGCCCAGTTTTCTGCTCTGGTGAAAAATCTACACCCAACGCACAAAGCAGGAAGCACAGAATTGCACATGGAAATTAGTTCACAGATGCTCTGGAGACTCTATTTTTGCCTAATATTTAGTTCAAAAATATTAATTAATTATGTTCATTTAATTTATTTCACTGTGCAAACAACTGAGTATATTCAGTCTGGTTTTCCACATTCCATTTCAGGCAGTTCAGTGTTAGAAAGATAAAAGTAAACAGGCAATAAAACTCCAGCAATGAGAATAAAATTACAGAGAAACTTAAATAAATTATTAAAAATCCAGAATAAATAAATAAACTATGAATATTTTGCAAGCACATGACAACCTCTCAAGCGTGTTTTAAGGGGACAAAGACCAAGAGCAAATGAAGCTTTTTTTTTGATCCAAAAAAAGGGATTACAATAAGAAACTAAGGAGGTGTATAAATTAATTAACAAGGGATTTTTCCCAACAAGTCTCAAGAGCTACATTATAATTTTTCAGAGGAACCACACAAACCTCATGACACAGAACTGCTGGAGCTGAGCAGTAAAACACCAGAAAAGGGCTCAGCAACCTTTGAGCACCAGGGAAGGCATGCAGGTAGATTTTTCAGTAGCATGTGACATGACTCCTAATTTTGGCCGTGCCCTCACCCTGGCATCTGGAAAGGTTCATCTGTAAGAGTCAGAAATTTCCCTCACAGGGAGCTCTGAGTTCAGTAGGAGCTTTTGCCTCCCAGAGAGCCAACTGATGCTATCTTACCTGAGCAGGGTAGTGTTCCTTTGTTCCTGAAAGCCTCTTGCCAGCATACTTAAGCTGTAATTTGGAAAAGAAAAATATGGAATATTTGGCAAAGAAAAAGACCAACTGGTGTGTTAAAAAATTGAGAGCAAGTCTACAGAAACTGTGGTGCAATCCAGGTTATCTACGTGGATTATTTCCACTCTCTCACCTACTTTTTGGCATTGGCATATATCTATCCCATCTCTTTAGTATGTCTTGGGAGCTTAGAGATCTCTTTAAGAGATAGGTGAGCATCTCAGTAGCTTCTGCTGCTGGTCCCCAGGAGGGGTGAGGGTGGCATAGATAATGCTTGACTTTAGGGGTCCTGGCTATTCTTTTTAGCTTTCTGATGCAGAAAATGAGGGGGGGGCAAAAGAGTCACTTGAGGTGGTGGTGAATAGCACACAAACTCCTGGCCTCTTGGTGATGCAGTAACTGTGAGGGTACAGACAGGGAGTAGCCCAACAGCTTCAGCATGAGACAGGCAATATGAAACCACCTCAAAAATGTCTCATATGCTGCTCTCCTGACCCCTGGAATGATCTTACTAACTTATTCCATAATAATACATTCATTGTATATACATTCTGATGCATCCACTAAAGTTTTTGTTGTTGTTTGCCAGGTTTATCCCTGCCTTGCATAACAACAGCAATTTTAACAGAGATTTTGGGATACTATTCCTTTGGGATTAGGTTATTATACACTTCAGATTTTTACCTTGCTGTATCCCTCTCCACCTAAAAAATAAAACAACAACAAAATAGCACACAAAACCAAACAAGGCTCAGTCAAAACTGCAGTGTTTCTTCCTATATTTTTAGCAGCTTTACTTGGTGGGCCCATTTTTCTATATTGCACATTGTTTGAAGTATTTTATTCTGGTGGTTTTGGGGTTTTTTATGTAAATAAGTTTACACCATTAATTTACTTGTCTGCATGTTCAGGGGAGGCTGAGCAGACTGAGATACTTCAACTTCAAAAGAGATGGTTGAAAGGAGACCTGCTTTAGGTCCATAAAATTAAGAGTTATCCGGAGACAATTAATAGAGTACAGTTCCTCACATTTTTCACAGGAACTCAATAGCATAACAGGCAATAAAGAAGAAAGTACTTTTTCTTTCCCACACAATATCCTCAGAAATACATAGTTTAATACTGTTATTAGGAAATATTTTTGGGAGCTTGTTGCTAAGCCAAATAACATCTCTCTTGTCCCATCAGTATCCCTCAGGAGGCAGCTACCCTGTGACTTACATTGCTTCTTCACACTACCCTTACCAAAGGATCGCTCCTCAGAGCAGTCAAGAATCCCAGCAGCCTCTGTTTCCCAAGCCCATCTACTCCTACAGGTAATACAATATTTCTTCAAGCCCTAATGTTACAGGAAATGCACTGTTTACCCATGGCCTGGTTCCAGCATCATTTGCAATAACATGCTTACTCTTATTTGTCTTGCTCCCGGTGTGTTCTGTCCTGTTCGTACGAATCAAGATGATCCAGGCTCTGGGGCCAAGGCACAGAGAAATTAAATGTTGCAAAGCATTGTCTTGATCACCCCCCCAAAAAAACCCTAAATGTTTCTTTAATACAAAATTTTACAAACGCCATCAGCACAAGACTGATCCCACTTAGTTGCCTTTCCCAGCACCTGTATTAAAACTATTTTTTTCCAGTTGCTAAGGCAAGGAAATGCCTAGAAAACATACCAGATATGTCAGTCACTACACAGTTTTGGACCCCAAATAATCTAACAAAGTAGATCAGACAATTAAATTTTAATTACCCATCTGTCACTGTCAGTTTGAGACTCTTTGTGGCCTTCACCAGTTTAAGCTTTCAGACACACCTTAGATAAATACCCACCAGCAGGATTTGAAGGTCTTGATTTCACTTTCTATATTACTTTATTTGAAACCCACGTTAGAACTTCTATATGAGCTTTGAGAATTACCTGTAGGAGTTAGACATGGGAGAATTACCTGTAGGAGATTGTTATAAACAACTGAGTGGAAAGTTTAAGCATCACTGTACTTGTGCTATGGCAGTGAGAGTCACAGTAATGACACACAATTTGGAAAATAGTCTACTTTTGGTTCTGAGGAGTCAAGCAGAAGAGGCTAAAATGCTTTTCTTTCTCTCCCTAAAGCATCCTGATCTTCATGGCTCTCAAAAACAGCAAGACAGGGAGTTTGCCAGTCAGTGAGATTTACAATTTCATGACGGAACACTTTCCTTACTTTAAGGTGAGTTCCACTGGGAGGGAGGGGGAAATCTCCCTCTAAGCTTACCTGTCAACAGAGGGATGGGATTCCAGCTATGAAAAGGGATAATTTCTTTGGAGATTAATATCAAATCAATTACACACTATATACATTCATGATCACAAACTACCCAGCATTTTACATGCAGGAAGAAATGTGGTAATATTTAACTCAAAAAGATATTAAGAACTGTTCCAGCTGTGAGTCTGGGTGTATAACAGTGGCCATTCCTCACTAACAACTCATAAAAAGGGTGAATAATTTTCAAAACACATTCACTCCTTCCTCTCAGATCTCAAATACAGGCAGAACTGGTCTTGTAGCTTCCTCTGCCATCAGCAGCACCTCCAGATTGGTGTGGAAGCAGAGGTTCCAGGTTATCTCACTGCATTCTGGAGCTGGGATATCCGTCTTGGGCAACAGCATCACTTGCATGCCCTGGACCAAGAAAAGTCTAATATATGATAAATGGTACTAAGCTCATAATTACACCATGACAGGAAGGGTGTATGGTTTGCAGCAGCACTATTGAAATTTAAATCCATGCTATAAGGGAATGGTTCCTTGGGCTTGGAATGCGAGTGGAAAGTGCTCAGTCAGCAAATGATCCAAGAGCAGGAGGATTAGTTGAGATTTTTAAAAGAGCTGTAATGGAATCATCACCTGCTGATCTACATGGAGCTCTATTTCTGCTGATTCTTCAAAACCGTCTCGCTGAAGTCCAGAGCAGGTGACCTCAGCTGTTAGCAAGGCCCAAAAACGAAAATAAAGCAAGTGAGTCTGTCCTGTTTCCTCTTGCAAATAGCCCTGCAGCAATTTAACCAAATTTGAAACAGCTAAAGCAAGGCAATTCAAACACTTATAATAAGAACACTGCGAATAGCTGAAAGTAAATGTTCTGATACAATTTTGCAATGGTTTTGGACACTAACTGAGGATAAATTATGCACATGAAAAAAAATACTAAGGTTGAATCTGTCAGTAATCAGAGAAAAATACACGTTATGATGGAGGAAGAACTGTCAGGATCCATCATACTTCTGTATTCCCAAATTTCCTCAGAAAAGAATCACTAACTAGTCCATCATTTGTTACAAGCAAAAGAAGGGAGAAAATATAAAGACGCCTAGCATCGGAAATCAGAAGTACTCAATCCCAATGGAATCCACAGAAAAACAGCAAGAGTTTCAAGCAGAGAGATGGGAATATTATTAATAATTTTTACAGGCATCTTCATGTTTATTCATCAGACCAAACTGAAATTAATTCTCCGTTGTCTTACAACATAATTGATTATAAAAATTAATCAGCAGCTTCAAGCAAAATGCTGCTGCTGCCAACATGGACAGAATCCCTCAGACTCAGGACTGTGGCTCTGCCAGGTGTCACCATCCTGGTCCTTTGTGGTTTTTCAGAGCTTCCTGTCTTTTTCTTAATTCATTTTAAAGTAGATGAGAATGAGGTTGCTGTTGTCATATGGATCACAGGGAAAGAATAGTGCAGGGGTACTACTTGGTACAGGGGGTACAAAGGGAACATTCACTATTTTGTGACAGCTTTATTTTTGCATTTTACTTACAAATACTGTCAAAAGTATTTGACTGTAACATCCTTAAAATGACCTAGGGAGAATAAGAAATCAAATATTACACTTACAGGCATTAAGCCCTGTCTACCTCTGGCCTTTACAGCAGCCCACAGAATTACCAATATATGGCAAAAACTAATACCCTCTATCATCCTTTTTTTTTTTGAAGAGTCTTCAGCAAGATAAAATAATATAAAGACCAGCAAAGAACATTTTGTTGTTGCTACCAGCACTCAGTAACTAGCAGAATACAACAGGGAGAGGGGAAGCAATTTAAGTTGGAGAGAAAGAGAGTGCAAATGTACACAGAATCTTGCTGGGAGACATTAGATGATACAAGCCGAGTCAAATTAACTTGTATTCGCTGCCACAGCAAATTTAGTTTCTATGATGCAACAATTTCATTTCTAGTTGAAACAGAGCAATCCAACTCCTACGTCCTAAAAAAAACATCTACACAGCTAAAGTTGAATTACCCTTTGATGTACCTCTCCCTTCTCTTGAGACCTAGATTTAAAGAGAAAGGGTTTTGCAAGATCACTGAACTCTTTAAACTTCAAGAGCTGGTCAGGATCCGTGGGGCTGGACAAAAATATTTTTTGTCATCTTTTTCTTTGTAGTGATTAGTGGCTCTAACAGAAAGCTTTAATCTTGTTAATTGGAGTTAGTGCCAGTGGTCCAAGAGGCCAGAAAGGTCTGTGGTCTGATGGAACCTAAAGCAGCAAGTATTCAAGTGTTGTAGATGCAGCACTTGGGAACCTGGGTTAGTGGTAGCCTTGGCAGTGTTGGGTTAATGGTTGGACTCAATGATCTCAGGGGGCTTTTCTAACCTTAATGATTCTGTGATCCTACAATTTTATGATTCTACAGCTTCATCCACACTGTGCTGAAACGCAGCAACATCAAAACCAAGCCACAGCAAGGAGATTCCAACTACACAAGGGCAACTTCAGTAACCAAAGCTCCCTCATGAACAATCACAGTCACTTAAAAAAAAACGGTGTCAGAGTCATAGCACAAACACAAACACACTGAGTGTCCCTTCAAGCCTTGCCTGGATAAACTTTTCACAGCTCAGCAATGCCAAGTTTAATGCAAGAACCTGTTGGGCTCCTGGGAGCAGCCTCCAAAATCAATCCATGTACTTTTTGCTCTTACATTTCTAAAACCATCTCACAGTTTACACCCCCACATGTTCTGAAAACCTCTGAGAAACCCGTGCCGCTCCCACCTTAGCAGAAACACCAATTATCCTGTCTAGATACAGACAGAGGTGTGTGTAGCCTCGTGTGCAGGGCAAGAAACATGAATATTCTTTCAGGTCAGCTCATTCAGTAGCTAAACACCCAACTTACCTGGGAGGAACAGTTCTATTCACTTTTGGAATTGCCAGAAAGCAACTTGAATATGACCTGCAAGGGAGAAAAACTGATTCATCATGTTTAGTATGACCCTATGGCAGAAAGGGTTTTAAAGGGTTTGAGTTTGTTTTCTTTTTTTTTTTTTAATACAATTTATGCTGTCTCACCTGTGAGACAGAATAGTGAAATGCTGACATCAGGTGGGCCAAAAGGGTAGAAACTGTGCTGCTACAAAAGGAGAATAGTTTCTCTTTTAGTAAATGACACATATTTGATTCCACACCTTTTTCTTTAATGAAGAAATCAATATTAAATTTGACCCTTAGCCCTTCAGTAAGGTTTTTAATGCCTTAACTCACATGATAGTTCTTTACAAGCTACAAAAGAACAGACTTTACATTCCTGATAAAAGTAGGTAAGAAAATAAAATTCTGATAAAAGAATTTCTATCAAAGTATGTTCAAAAGTTCACAGTGTGTCATGTGAAAGCAAAAATGGACACAACTCCATTTATAAAAGATAGTCTTAGAGGAAGTTTCTCATACTAGGCAACAATTAAAGAAACTATCAAACTGTCCAAAGTCCGACTTTCTATGCAAGATGGATCCCTACTAATAAAGTATAAGAATGCAAAGAAAATGTAGTACATGTAAAAGGGGAATTTTAATTTTTAACATTTTAAAAAATACTATGGAAACTCATATTTATTTCCTGTGCTCTCTGTTCAATAATTCTCTGGTTGATATAAACAGTTATGATGACAAATATTTTGCATCCATGGATATGAATCAATAGACAAAGACAACTTCACCCACCTTTCAGAGAGTTGTTTAATTTCTTTCGATTCTTACGACACAGAGATGAGAATTTTTTTTTTGAAACAAGAAAATAATAATTTTAATAATTCAGTTTAAAGAACCTTCCAGCTGCCACTGCTGAGTTAAAAATAAATGCAAAGCACAGAGATGCAGTGATCAGATGTGAAAACCTGTATCTCATCTGTAGGGCTTGTGATTAAACCATTTGGTTATGTAATTGGCCAGCACACAAAGTTACACCTACAGGAGCATGATAAATTCTTTTGAAGTCTGCCTGGACACTGAATTCGAGTCCAGGTAGCACGTAGTGCTTTAATTAAGTGTTTGAAATATTTCTCGGTGTTCCAAAAGAGATTCCGATAGAAATCCTGTTAGCTCACAGCTCTAGAATATAATTCTTTAGACACTTAATTCCTGTGATTTTCAAATTCACTCTTAAAAATCCAGCAGGCCTCTGAGAACCTTTTTGCTCAGAAGATCAGTTACTGTTCTATCTGATCCCTCTCTTCCCACACAACATGACTGTAACATTTTTGTGGCTTCCTTCTAACGTACAAGTTTCTCATGGCAGAAGGTACAAACTAAACAGCATTTCTTACAACCTTACCAGTCAAAACAGAGACGTACATATTTATTTTCTTTATTTGCCCTTGAAGTCCCATTCTTACACTGGATTTGTTTCTCCAGACAGCTCCAGATGGCTGGAAGAATTCTGTGCGCCACAACTTATCTTTGAACAAGTGCTTTGAGAAAGTTGAAAACAAGTCAGGCAATTCCTCTCGGAAAGGCTGTTTGTGGGCTCTGAACCCAGCCAAGATTGATAAGATGCAGGAGGAGCTACAGAAATGGAAGAGGAAAGATCCAGTTGCTGTAAGGAAGAGTATGGCAAAGCCAGGTCAGTAATGTGTCAGTTCTCAAACACTTCTGCTGAGAACTTTTCTTTGTAACAGGCACCAAACTGTATAAGAGAATTAATTCATGACTTGGGAAAGCATTTAAGGATTTTTTTCCTAGTTATAAGGTCATTGGCAAAACAAGAAAACAAAAATTAAAAAGTAGAATTAAACAAGACCTGGTTTTGTAGATATTTCCAAATAAGCAAAGAAGTTTCACCAAGAAAATATTTTCTCTTGACATCTCAAGGCTGGATGGGGCTTGGAACAACTTGATCTAGTGGAAGGTGTCCCTGCCCGTGGCAGGAAGATGAAATGAGATATCTTTAAGGTCCCTTCCAATCCAAACCATTCTGTGATTCTATGACAAAAACAACACTGAAATAAGTACTATCAAATAAAATCTGAAATTAATTTATAAGTATCCAACCTTTAAATACAGAAATGGAATTTATTATACGCTTACATGGCAATGGTAATTTAGGAAAACATTTCAGCCTTTGGAGTTCTTACCATATATGTGAGCTAGTGCTTTTGTTTGCCATCCTGAATGACAGTAAAATTCCTGCTGCAAGCTACGAAGATCAAGGGTCTGTTAGGGATAAGTCAGTCATGGACTTTTTTCTTGTTTTCCAGAAGAACTTGACACCCTGATAGGCGACAAGAATGAGAAGCTGAGATCTTCCCTCATGTCCTGCAGCCCGACGGGCGTTGCAGGTGCCTCACTTTCCAGGCAGATGGCAGCCCAATCCCATTCCTTATGCGAGCCCTCCCTCTCCTCCGGGATCCCACAGCCATTACACAGCATCCACGCCTCGGGAGCTCTGCATGCCAAGAACGCTTTACCCAACTTACTGGGGGGGCAGCAGCCTCCGTGCTACACATCCCCACAGGGCTTCCCCCAAATCCCAAATGCACTGATGCAGCAGACACCGGACGCTCAGAGCCTGTTTCCTTCTGGGGAGGCTCAAAGCGAGCTCCGAACTCAGCCCAGCATCACTCAGGACTCCCCGCTGCCGGCGCAGACCCCCCCAAACTGCGGGATGAAGATGCTGCCGGAGCATTCCACAGCCAGGACAGTGCAGGACACGCTCATGCCGGAGGGAGACCTCAGCAATGACATCGATGCTCTGAATCCATCCCTGACTGATTTTGATCTCCAAGGTTGGTATCTAAGGTATTTTTATCTCGTAGACTCAGGCTCATTACAGCCCATCCCATCACCTCCCATCACATCCCAACCCATCACCTACCAACCCTTTGTGACCTTCTTTTTTAACTACTTCTTCTTGCCGCTGCTACAAAAAACACCTTAACTAGGTAACATTATATACACAACATGCATTAAATCTTTAAAAAGTTTCCCAAGATAGCCACCTATTTACATCCAGAATTTAAAAAACATTCCTGCTTCCTCTTGGCTACAATTGCCAATATTAAGTATTGCAATACAGTATTTAGAATGTATTTTTTAAATTCAGATATGTATACCACTGGAAAGTACTCAAGCACAACTATTTAGTGCAATTCTTACAAGAGAATTGTCATGTGAAGGGAAAAAAGAGAAATAATGTTTATCAAATCAACAGGTTAACTTCTTCTTGTCAATATTTATTCAAACCCTTTCCACATCTCTGCTCCAACAAATGTTATTTCCCCCTTCCTGAGGCATCATATGACTTATGCCCTGAACAATTATACTTCCTGAGGTGTGTTCTCATATACTTAATCATGTAATGCTGACAGTAATTTTTTTATATATTAAATAATTGAATCATCTTGCCTGGATGGGATTTTGAACATTAAGAACACAGCTTTTCATGCAAAACCAAGGAAAAAACCCACCATGTATTTTTATATATATATATATATATATATACACATTATGTATGTGTGTGAATATATATGTAAATATATATGTAAATTTATAATAAATATATATACATTTATATATACACATATATATAAATCAAATCTTGTGGGTTCCAAATTATAAAGCTCCTGTTGCACCAAATAACACACCAGAATTTCCTTCTTGCCCAAACAAAAAGTGGTTACATAAATCAACCTAAAAGACAGAGCAAAAAAAATGCAGTTTTAATAATCTAGATGACTCAGCGAATGCCAGTGCCATTCATTCCGCTGTCACAAATATTTCCCAGTCCTGCCATGCCCAGATCGTTTTACTGAGATTGACACCACACTCCACTCATTTCCTGGGACCTCTTTCCATTTTATTCAATTAATCTGAAGCACATGCTCTGGTAGTGTGAATATTCTCTGTGCTTCATCAGTATGGTACCACTCCACCTTCCCTCTGGCCTAAGGTTAAATTATTTAACCTTATCTATGCTTTTTACTTTCTTTCTTTATAAAATGATCAAATCTCTAATTAGAGGCCCTAAAACTTAAGGTAAGGCCTGCACACTACTTCTAGCAAAAGGGCTAAGAATGACCCCATATCTTCCATATCTTATAGAGATGAGAGGCACTTTCCTTATCCAAAATTAATGTTTTTCTTTAAAAAATAGAAGTTATTCTTCATAAATATACATTTCTAACAGAATATTGCAAATTATCAGGTGAAATAATTTTCTTAAATGTATGCTGCTTTCTCCCAAATTTAAATTTATTATGGAGACAGACAAATAAAAACTACCTAAACAACCTTTTTTCTTCCTCAGTCCCAAGGGTTTAAGAGCATCTACACATAAAGCACACACAACTGTTTAATTACCAACTTCTCCTGCAACACAACATTTAAAAAACTGAATATATAGAAATGTATACAGATATCATATGAAGAAATATGAATCATTCCATTAATCAACGTGTTTTGTTTTGCTGTAGGGAATCTTTGGGAGGAGCTAAAAGACGACAGCCTTGCTGTGGATCCTCTTGTCCTCATTTCATCATCCCCAGTGTCTTCCCAGTGTTTCCCCTCTCACTGCCAGCTGGAGAACAGCAGCAACATCCCCATCCCAAACGGAACTCCACATGGAAACGTACCCGACCTCCAGCTCACTACCCTGTACTCTGCCTTCATGGAATTGGATACAGTGTCTCCTGCCTACCTAAGTAATCCTGGATCCAAACCTATAGCACTAATGTGAACCACGTGCCAACCTAATTATTATTATTATTATTATTTTGTTGAAATCCAGTCCTGACCATCACACACTTCCCTGATTGATGTCAGCTGAGACCGTGTCCATGGGAATAAGAATAATCTTTTTTCCAGAACTCTCCCGCAGGATATGTAGCTTTACTATAATAATTTTCTACAGACAGACACTAAAAAAAAAAATTTAAAATACTATTTAAAGATAATATTGTTAACAGCTGAACTTGTCAACACCATTTTATCAAGCCACTCATCTTCTGCATCTTCCAGAAACAAACGACTCTAAGAGGAAAACAACTCATTGACTTTTTTTTTCCTTTTCTTTTTTTCTTTAATGAAAGCTGCTTGCAAATGAACACAGAACTCACAGCACACAACAATCTAACTTATTTCTTGGAGCCAATGATGGCAACATCATCCACCACAGACCACTCAAAATAAAAAATCTACATGTTAAAACAGTTATAGTCCCCTTGAAAGCAGTTCTGGGTTTTGGTAAACAAGAATGTGAACTGAAAATTCTGTAAGTATTAGAAGATAGAGGACAAGCTGCTGACAGACTAAACCAAAGCAACAAATATACTTCAGTGAAAAATATGTAAGTTTTACTGTATTTAAAAAGAAATTTTAAATTCTGCTTTTTTTTAATAAAAAAGAAAAAACTATTTAGTAGAATTTTTACTTGGCTGGAAATTATTCCTATTCATTCTTCTGTCTTTTGCCTCATAAGCTGAACAGTAACATGAATTATTCAACCATTAAATGAAGATTTTTAAAAATGCTAATAAAAAAAGAGAGAACAATAATTGCTGCAGTTATCCAAATGCAGAGAGCATCTCTGGTTTAACTTCCAGCTGCATCCAACATATCCAATGTGATTTATTACAATACTGAACCAGCTGAACCAGCCCTTGCATTAGGATAATGTCTAGTTCCTACCATGAACTAAAGTAAGGCATTCCAGTAGCCAGTTTCTCAGGAACACTCTTCTCCCTCTGATTTTCCAAAGGTGCTGCTTGTAAAATAAAATAAACCCGTTTTATTTCAAATGATGCAATCTAAACCCAAAGCGATCTGGAGCAGGAACCTTCTGAAGAAAACAGTCTAGAAGCCAAAAAAATATCAGTGTCTTGAATGGCAGGTTTCCCAGAGAAGCCGTGGCTGCCCCATCCCTGGGGATGGGCTGGACAGGGCTTGCAGCAACCTGGCCTAGCGGAAGGTGTCCCTGCCTGTGGCAGGGGGTGGAACGAGATGATTTTTAAGGTCCCTTCCAACCCAACCCATTCTGTGATTCCATGATCTCTAATCACAGAGTATGTTAATTCAAACTGAAACAAGGAGGTCAAGATTTGGGTCAGATTGGGTCATTTTACACTCTGGAAAAGCAGGGGAGGAATTACCAAGGATAGAACAGAGAAGATGGAATTGCTAAAATATAGGCATGGGGGTTTAATTAGCCGCTGTCCCACAGCAAGGTGGGAGCACTGCCCGCTCAGACCGACGCCAAACCCAGGTCCAAATCTACACCCTCATCTGTGCCTACTAGCCCAGACTTAAAATCAGATTAGGGACAGACGGATAAAGACGACTTAGGAAGAGCACATGTGATGCAGCTTTGTAATCCCTCACGCAACTACCAAGAAATCCTCACTTGACTCAAGCTCCTCTTCCTTGGCCTCCTGCAAAGAGAACACACAGCTGAAGAAACGCAGTCAAGTTGGCCAAGCTGCTCCATGAATAAAAACAAAAACAGCAGGATGAGAGTTATGCAAACACACTAGAGTTGGGGAATCAGTTCTTGACCATTTAGGTAAAGAAATAAGGAAAACATGAAGTATCCCATGTCAAAATAAATGTGAATATTAAATGATAAACCTAAAGCACATAGTAAGTGTAAAGCTGCTAAACAGTATATATATGTATATCAAACACTATTTATATATAAATAGTGTTTTATATATAGTATTATATACACTATATATGTGTATTATATACCGTATATATAAAATACTATATAACAGTGAATATGTATATAACACTATATACAACATAGTGTATATATATAACACTATATATGTAACACAGTATATATATAATACTATATATACAACACATATATATATACACACACACTGTGTTATTTATATAGTATTATATATATATTCAGCGTAATTTAAGGGTTACCAACTTACAAATAAATACTTACCAAGTACAAACTGTAAGAGGGATAATATTATCCTAGGTACATGTTTTTTTAAAAAAAGCATCAAATAAATATCCATCCTAATACAGGATGCCCTGTGCTCAGGCAGTGGGTTTGTACCCCTGTGGCCCTGCAGCACACAGCTACTACGATGCCTTAAAATATGTCAACATCACCCTTAAGCCAAAAATAATAATAATAGTAATTGGTAAATAAGGTTCTCTACAAATATTTGACTGTTCATGGCAGATCTGGATTGCACTGAGGGGTTGGTTTTGTCAGCTCTGTGTGTTTTTTAAGTTCTGACTTCCTTAAACAGAAGGTCCCACTGGTGCACCAAGACCCCCCCAGAGCTGGGCAGGACCACCCAGACCCTCTCAGACTCCTCAAACTCAGTTACACAACTTCAGCCAACAGCCATGCTGATGCCAGAGGGAATTCTGAACTCCACAGCCTACACCTTCCAAGACTTTTCTGGATAAGACTGTTTCCATTTAGAAGCCTTTCACTGCAAACACCAAACAGCTGTGACACAGATCAACATTTTCAGAACCCTGAGGGCGCGAGATGCTCAGTTCTCAATGACTTTCAATCACTATTTGCATCAAATTCTTGTTAAACCCTTTTTAAACTCCTTATAAAAACCCCTCCTGAGTAGCACACAATGAACCACACCATGGCCAATGTATAGAACACTACAGGCCTTTGCAAGACATTCCCATCAGAAATAACAACATTCCCAATATTTGGCAGAGGGAGACAACAAGAAAACGCATGAGAACACACCAGACAAAGAGCATTGGGATAGTTCATTGCTCCAGAAACATGGCAAAATTGTAATAAAATATTTATGATTAAAGCAAATGCATGGCACGTGAAAAAAATCCATCAAAACTGACAGTATGAATCTGGACAACACATTATCAAGCTGAGCTAAATATCTGCTAAAAGAATTCCAGACTTGCAGATTTTAAAGCAAGAAAAGCTAAACTTCTTTTTCCATGTTAAAGATTTATAATTTATGGGCATAGCAACTCATCCATGATTTGTTAATTCCTGTGTGTCACTCGTATCCTCTATGGCCTGTGATTGACAGGCACGGCCATTCCCTCAGAGGCACCAATATATTCCACACTTGTGACCACACACATGATCACAAGCTGGAAGGGGAGGAAGAAATAGAGGAGAAATCTAAGTGTCAGATGGTATTTTATATTTTTCTTGCTAATAAGGCTTTGAAGAATGATCAGACATAGGGAAGAACATGTTTTTTCTTGTGTTTTGCTTGACTTTCTTGACATGCTGTATCCACACAAGAAAGGCTTGTCCTCCCTATATAAAATTATTTATCTAAGCACCCTGAAGTATTTTCTCCAATGCATTCCACATTTAATGGAATTAAATTAATGGTTGGACATTTCACAGAAGTTATAGGAAAAATTCTGTAATGACTTTTATTAAAAAAGAGTCATGTTTAAAACAAACAAACAAGACTGCAAGTTATTGAATAATATAAATTGTCTGCGTTTGGGTTTCCCTTTCTGCTCCACTTCAGGTTCCTACATCTGGAATTTTATTTTCTTGCTTCAGTTTAGCATTAGTAGTTTAGGTAGAGACAAAAAAACCCAAAACATTGAAATATGGGTCCATGAGGAGAGAGTTATACTATACATTACAATTCTGGAACGATTATTAAAAAAAAAAAAAAAAAAGGAGGAAGCTAACAAATACATTAATTGATCTACTTTTATTTTATATACAAGAATAACCCTCATCTTGTGCAATCCTTATTTTTTACTTTTGAAATAACTTTTGACAGACTGATAGCACATCTTCTGAGAGCTCCTAGAGCTGGTGACACCTTACTTTGTACCTACCATTAAATAAGTATTTTGCACACACTGCAAATCTATTTCAGACACATTTGCATTAAATTCCATTTTAAGTAGCACTCCAAAAAACAGGGGGAGAAAGGAAGGAAAGAATGAAGTTTTCCCAGTCCAAGGCTAATGGTCTTTGCTTAATCAGCCTCTTCTAAACACATTATGCAAACCTGTCTAGGAGAAAAAAATAACCTTAAGTCTAATTACCATAAAAATATCTTATTACCAAACAGAAGAAAGTGCTCACTGCTGCCCTCTCCAACATATGATTAGGAAAAATTTGCATTCTAAAGTTTAGGATTTATTAGTTTAACCTTTTTTTTATTACATATTTAATTTAAACTTCAAAAAATTCAAATAACAGTTTATACTGGAATAATGTTTTGAAGCTCTTTTCTCTTGTCACGAGCCCAAATTGACCATTACAAGACTTCTGGCTAAAGTAAAGATTTCTGCCTCTCCTGTTTTCCTGTTCTTGTTATAAAACCATCACCCCTGAACATTCATTTGCTTTTGTTGAGACAGTTCTCAGATCCGTTCATCTCTCTGCTCAATCTTTCACACCCCTGGCACTGCACTGAGCTACTTAAAACCAACAGTGATTAACAGGAATTATGGAACAGATAAACCACTAAACATCACATCAGTTTTACTTTGCATCTCTAACTTTGTACACAAAGCTTGAAAAGTGCAACTGACTTATTGGCACTTTCACATAAGTTTAAATTACTGTCTGGAGCAAATATTTGGATTCCAGAATTTAGTTTACCAGGACTGCTGCTCCATTTTTACACTTCAGACATCCAGATCTGTGTATAAATGTTTGTGTTTAGACTATTAAACATCGAAACCAAAAAACACTTCACATAAGCTTTTTTTGACCCACTAATCCATTTCTAGTCTAACACAAACAAACCCAAAACACGCAGTAGTGGAAGAAGAACTGTCTGTTTCACCACGCATTCCCTCCCTACGATGACGTAACAGGAAGCTTTAATGAAGCATTTCCCATGTGTGGTCACAGCAAAAATGTAATGTAGAACTACTAAAATAAGGAATGATGGAATTAGTTCATAGAACAAAATTTAAATGCAGTCTGTTTAGAAGCAGAAAAGTGCTATTTTATTTTTTTTTTTGGTTCAAAGAAACAAACAGGCACAAAGAATATTTGTTTGCATGGAAAATACTGAAATTACTGACAATTTTCAGCATGTGGGATTTATTTCCCCAGGGGCTCTCATTCAGCTAGTACACTGAAAATCTCATGTACCAGATATCAACATAACAAATGTTAACAGGACTATGAACTGCAAGATCCCATCAAGCAGCCACCAACATGACACCATCTCCCTCACAGTGGTGAGCAACTGATGACGGTGCCCTTCAGCATTTTAAAATGATGATTTTTTGTTATCACAGATTCACATAATGGTTTGGATTGGAAGGGACCTTAAAGACCATCTCATTCCAACACTTTCCACCAGGTCAGGTTGCTCCAAGCCCTGTCTAACCTGGCCTTGGACACTTCCAGGGATGGAGCAGCCACAGCTTTTCCGGGCAACCTGTGCCAGGGCCTCGCCACGCTCACAGGGAAGAATTTCTTCCTCATATCTAATCTAACCCTGCCCTCTGTCAGTTTGAAGCCATTTCCCCTTGTCCTGTCACTCCAGGTCCTTGTCCAAATCCCCTCCCCAGCTCTCTCGGAGCTCCCTTAGATACTGAAAGGCCACAGTAAGTTCACCCCAGAGCCATTTCACTGCTCAGATGAATGGAAGAATCCTGTTCTGAATCGATCCAGTTTTGACCTGGGTAGAGACAAGGCCCACTGAAACCATTAAAGATTTATTCCTGACAGAACCAATTAGGCCTGGCTGCGCAGCAAAGACCTTAATTAGTCACATGACTCAAATTCCTTACTCATGCAATTGGCACCAGGAAATTAATTACAGCAGCAGCAGCCCAGGCAGGGTGGATGGATTGTGATTGTCATGGGGGGATGCACCAAGACCCACTGAGAGCTCAGGTAGACACACATCAGTCACAAAAACACTGCAGAAGGGAATTCACATCATTTGGACGAACAAAGAACTCAAGATCTTTCTCCTCAGGAAGTGCCTGAAGAATTTAATTTCAACCACATGAATAAGCTCAGCGTGTTTGGGCCTGTTGGAGGCACCAAGCCTAAAGGATTACTTAAGGCATTAATTATACTTACCCTTCCCTCTAGACCAACTTTAAAACATAAAAAAAAAAATAAAACAGATGGAAAAAATATTTTGTACCAAATATCCAGTTAATCTAAGGAGAAAACTGCGATGCTTATTTGGTATTAAAAGCCAAAAAAAAAAAAGTGCAGATTTTTGCTTTGGCTGGAAATGATCTTTCTCATTTTAACATATCTTACAGAAATTTAAACATTGGCTGAAATAATAGTTCTTAAAGTTATCTGAGTGGTAACAGTTGTGCTCGTGTTTCCTCCAAACATTTTGCCAGCCAACCACAGGAAGCATATCCATGTGTTTGTCAGCTGCAAAGAACACTTCTGCACTGTTATTTCAAATTTAGGTTGTGACCAACACCAGCTGATGAATTCCAGTGGGGGAACATCCTTTAAATGTGACATCTCAGTGCTAAAAGAGTCTTGTGTGTCTGGGGCAGAGAGTTTGATTCCTCTGAACTTACACTCAGGTCTCTGCACACACTTTAATTTTAGGGGTTATAGTGAACCCTCTGTTCTCCTGACTTATGAACCTGTACAGACATCAAAGCAGTCAGCAGGCTTAATTAGACACTTAATTATAGATCAGGGTGGTAAGGAATGCATTTGGGAAATAAAGACATGATTTTCAAAGCCAGTTGAATGCCAGTGTGGAGAGTAACATTGGCAGAACAACGGTGAGCAGTGCCCTTCACATCATTCATAAAAACAGGGTTTGGGGTTGAGCTTTGGTTTTGGTGGTTGGGAGTTTTTTTAACTAAAAAGAGGTCCTAGATATTTCTAGCTTTCAGGTCTGGCACATTAGCACCTTTCATAGGTGAAACAGGGTTTGTACACCCACTTCTCCACTTGGCTGCATGGGTAAGGAAACACACTTTACCAGTTTGAGATTCTACAGAAAGCTTTACCTCTGACTGCCAGATGTTTCCCTTTCCCAAGCTTTGCTACTCCAGTTTTTCCCTTTCCTTCACTGGATAAACAAAAGCTACACACACTTCTATAGCCAAGGAAGTGCAAGAAGTAGAGCTGTGAGCATAACTGTGCCAGCAAATACAGTAAAACCAGCAAATCCCAATAATTTGTCATCTGGAATAACTGTTTTGCTCTTATAGATAAAATAGAAAGATTATAAAATATGTACAGAATTATAAAATGATTTGGGTTGGAAGGAACCTTAAAGTTCATCTTGTTCCACCCCCTGCCATGGGCAGGGACACCTTCCACTATCCCAGGTTGCTCCAAGCCCTGTCTAACCTGGCCTTGGACACTTCCAGGGATGGGGCAGCCACAGCTTCTCTGGGCAACCCGTGCCAGAGCCTCACCACCCTCACTGGGAAGAATTTCTTCCTTATATTAATCTATCCAGTTTGCTATTCCCCTTTTCTGATTCATCCTGTCATCCCACAGGAAGAACTGAAGATGTTTAGAACTCTTCTCTCCCATCTGTGTTATCTTCCCTTCATAAAGTACATTTAATTATGTGTTTTCTCTATTGCTGTTTGGAACTTCCCTGTTTTTATTTCTTGCTACTTTCATATGCAGCTTCATTAACATGGTTTACACCCTCCACCAGAATAATTAAATTATTTTTAAATAACACAGGCCTTTGTTATTTAAGGTCCCATGTCAGTTTTCAAAATAATGGCTGGGAATCATCCAACTGCAATTATGCTCTACCTACCTAAATTCTCTTTGTAGTTTTAATTAAAATACATTATCCAGTATGATTTCACCTCCTATTTTAAGTTCTTGTGCAGTACTGGTTAAGGAAAAAAATTATCTCTGTAAAGCAATTACTCCTTTTTGTGGAGTTAAATAGGGAGGATAAATACTTTCAGTTTATCCTAGCATGCAATGAGAGACTTCAGTAATCTCTAAAATTATCTTTAAAATAAGATACATTGTCTCTATAGGGAAAAATTGAGGAACTTGGAGTACTTTATCACTGAGAAGTGTTCTTCCTACAAGAAGAAATGTTAAGGGAAAGCAAGTCACAGATAGATGAATGCCCTTGAACAATGACAAATAAAATAGAAACATGGGGTGAACACTTAAGATTTGCCACAATAACTAAGCAACTTACAAATGTTACTCAGAAATAAGAATCTGAGGAAAAGCAGAGAACCTCTCCAGGATGATTAGGCATATTTATTAATAAATGAGGCTGACATACCAGCTAAAGAAGGAAAAAAAAAAAGAAAAAGCATTGGTAATGCAGTATATTTTTGGCAGATATTTAACACAGGAATAAAATTTGGATTTTTTTTTTAAGGTTCTTTTCAATCTCAGAAGATTTCTAAGCAAGTCCAGGTAATTATACTTGAGCATCAAAATCAGAGAGTTTAACCTGCCTTATTAGAGTTACCAGCACTGATTTTGCTCTCTCTTCTCTTTAGGTATTCATATTCAGTGAAATCAGCATCAAGAACTCTAAGAAAATAGACCTGATGCTTCCAGTCGTTCAGGTAATTCTGAAAGGAAGTTTAATCAGCAGATAACATCTCACCACAGAGAACAGGTACAGGCAAAGCCTCTGATTTGGGAGAGCTTGTAAGAGAACTGATGTCACACTCAAAGTGTATCTTCAGCTGAAAAAGTCACATTACAAACCTGTGCTCAGGTATCCACCTCATTGCAGAGCTCAGTCCAAGTGTTTCATGCAGCTCCAAGTAATAATCCAAAAGGTAAAGCCTTGTATTAATAAATTTCTTCCTCAAATTTCAGCACACACTGCAGGATCCTGTGTTATTAAGGAGTCCCCAGTAATTCTGTGGAATCAAAATTAATTATAGAAGATGTTTTCAAACAAAAACATTCTACTTCTTTTCCTCTGAGAGTTGGTAAATTGTTCTGCTCACAGAGAAATAAAGAGATATTCCCAGGAATTTCTGACTGAAATATCAAAGCCATTAAGGTGGAATTACCCCAATACACCTCATTACAGCCCGAGCAGCTGGTTCCATTAATGTAATCAATATTAATTTCTTTTAATTACACCCCAAGATATTTTCCCAATCTGAAAGCTGAATCCCACTTAAACACTTTTAATGTGATGGCTTTACTCACATAACAACCCAAACCACTGCAGAGTTTTCCCATGTTTACAACCACCAAAAAGTGAACCTGGTTACATACATTTGCACAAAGCTGGACTTCAGATATTGATGGAAGGGATCCGAAATGAAAGTTTGAATGTTTTTCATGTGCTAATATAAATAATTAAACAAAACAGACAATCACCCTCATTTCTAGGATCAATAATTTATTTCTTTTTTTTTTTTTTACATTTTGCAATTTGTTACAGGAGAAGAAACACTTGCTAACGGATGTGACATGTTTTTGAACCATTTTCCAAGGTAATGGAAAAAGTTAAGCATATTCCCTAGTATGCACATTGATGACTAAGCTGCCAATATGAAATCAATTTAAGCAAGTGCAGTCCCTATTCAATCCTTGTATAAATTAATTTTAGGACTCTCCTTCTCCTACAGGAAGACTAAATTGTAGCATCTAATTTTTTTTTTATCCTGAAGTCTCAATCTTTGCTCTCTCTACATATCTATCAGCAATAAGTCAGTTTAGTGACTGAAGCCAAAGCCACAGAAGTGGATTCCATGCCAAGGTTCCTTTTATTCCTGGTGATCTACTCAGTTCCCTACTGTCCCAAAGGGAAACAAAAGACTCCCAGTTTTCTGAAAACCAGATTCTCTGCACGACAGTGCATTGCATTGCCACGGGACGGGCCACAGTGGATGTTCTCCTAGCAAACAAATCAGGGAACTAACAAGTACAAAGAATTAGAAATTAACTTGGTAAAAATGCTTCTAACATTTTCCCAGTGGTGTATTAACCAGAATCCTACTTTCGTTCCACAAAAAATAGATATATTTTTTTATAAATACATTTTAATACAGACAACTCTGCTGCTATGCCAAAAAAAGTCAATGTCACATTCAAACAGGTTTGCTGGGTGTATTAAGATACAAGCAGACGTCACAGCAGGCATGAACACAGGGCTTGGAGGGAGGCTATAGACACACAAACACCATTTCACCCGCTGGGTCACACTGACCAGTGACATAGAAAACAACTGAGCTGCAGCGTTGAGACCTAGAGCATCACACTCTCCAAATACTTCAAATATTTCCATGTATAGAAAATGATACGAACTGTGAATGACATTTAATATTAGTATTGAAACATTTCTATAAGTTTAGATAGTGCTTATGCTGGGGGTATAGAGAAGAACCACGAAATGAGGCTCCTACCTGACTCAGACTCAAGAGAAAACGTGTTTACACTTACCATGGCCTTGAATCTCTTGGGTCCAAATAGCTGAAATTAATTCTTTTCCTGTCCTTGTCCCCCTCTCCCCTCATTTTTTTCCCCCCAAAGAGTCAATGCACATAAATCTGCCCAGCTTTTGTGCCATACATACACATTTCTAGCTGCTCCCCCGCACCCCTATAAACGACAGCAATCATCTCTATAGTTTCCTTCCTAACCAGATCTAATTAAAATTGAGCTGTTAACCATCTTTTGCAGGTTATGAATAATTAATACAGCATTTTTATAATACTTATTAAGTATGGCTGTTGGACATTAGCATTTTCTTACCTTAAATAGCCCCCCATCTTTGCATGACTAAGAGTTCTCTATAATTTTTGTTATGAAGATTGGAATTTATTTTTTATGGGTCGATATGTAGCACTATTTCTCAATATACTTTAACAGCCTTTTCTCAAACTGAAGGTATTTGGAAGTTGGTAGCCTGCATGTTTCACACACAGCCAGCCATCACTGTGACACTCAACACAGGATTTTGGAATGAAACTCAAACAGAGGACAGAGGTGGAAAATAGAGCATCTTACTGACCTGCTCAAAAACAAGACATAGAGAGAGATTGCGAGCAAGAACTAAACCCCAACACATTGTTTTCAAACCTACAGAGACTTCCTACATTAAATTAAATAAATAAATAAATTCTTCGGAGTCAAGGAGAGTGGATCATTCAGTTATTTCATAAATGTCACCACACAGAGGATAATTCACAGAAACAATTTTGGCTTTTGCCACAAAAAGTTTCTAGAATTTAAACCACAGTTGATGTGTTAATTTTAAAAATAAATTGTTCTCTTCCTGCCATGGAAGTGTGAATGAATAGAGCATGCAGCATGGCAGCTCACCACCAATGTATTACTGCTGCTTTTCTTAAAAAAACCTGACATTTCAAGGAATCCAAGGCTGACAAAGTGAAAAAAATGTGTCGAGTTATAGTTTCCTTGAAAGAACGTGTTGAGCTATAATTTCCCTGTCTCTCAGAAAAATTATGTCACTATTAGCACACACAGAGACTTAGTTTCTTTTTCCAAGATTAAGTCACTCTGTAAAGCACACACATAATCCTGTCTTATGACAGGAAACAGCCGGGCATTATTAGCAGATAATCTTGGTTAGCTCTTAGATGTTTTCTTTCACTTTCGGAAAGTCACATCCTGAATTGCCAGCCTGGCTTGTTAAAATAGAGTTGCAGTGCTAATTAAAGCAACGTTTAAAATGGGACCAAGGAAGAAAATAAAAGAATTCTTTTTTTCCAGAGCCATTACTTGGTGATTTCGCAATGAAATTCCAAAGTAAACCCCAAATAATTAATATTAAAACACCAAATAATTAACTAGACCCGGAGATTAACAAATTCTTCTGTGAACAATGCTGCTAAGATATAATTTTTCAACCGGTTTATAGTAAGAATCAACTGCCAATTTAAGGGGAAAAAATGTGGGTTTCACTTTACAGCTTATCTGATTCCCACAAGTTTGTAAAGACTGTGGATGCAGATGACCTTAAAGAAATGCTAACAAGGCGTTTCCAAGTAAAACAGGGAGATAACAGTGATAACTGCTCCAGTGAAACACAGAAAAAAGCACCTTCATTACACTTCCCACAGAAAGTTTTGTTCTTTGTCATGGTTTAAGAATCAGAATTTGTTATTTGTAGCAAACTCTGGGGACTTTTAAAACAAGTAAAATTCCTCCAACTTTACCTAAAGCTACAATAGGTTGAAACTAATTTTACTGAAGATGTCCAATCTTTGTTTCTGGTTTAAAATATTCCCAATAATACTAGACAACAAATTGACTCAGTAAAGTATCTCCTATATGATTCACACCAAATTTTCTGTTAGTCTGGAATTACTACCCATGGAATCTGAATTATCAGATTTCAGGAGATCAGCAGCAGATAATTCATACTGTTGTGTTTAACCTCAAACCTACCCTAAAATACAGTGTCAGAAAGTCCATCCAACAACACACTGCCCTCTTGGGGACAGGGTGATTTTCTCGTGGTTCTTTTATAAGGGGCATGTCTACCACTCAAGTTTCCATTGACTACAGTAATATTTTTATGGAATTATTTTGGTTTTGAAGTCCAAAGTCTTAAAAGGAGCAGAACATGACTATTGCAGGTGACAACAATGTGCTGTACAGAGAGGAAACTCTGTACAACGACCCAAGGGTCCACAACAAAGCACAACAAATCTCACCAAGACATACTGAGATGTATATTTCCATATTAAATATATGGCTGGTTATTCTGGGCAAGTACCATTCCTAACAGTCTTTTAAAAATCTTATGCACACAAGTGACTATTATGAACAGCAGGTGAAAAATACCACCAAAAACCCCCTGTGCAGGGTGCTAATTATAAACACACATACTCTCTTCTGTCTCTAAATCAACATATTTTCTCCTTCAAGAGTTGAAATGAAATTCAGAAATACTTAAACTTGCAAAATGTCACTACATATATAGCTAGTTTAACAGCCTTGATGCAAAAAGAAAAGGGGGGGAGGAATGACAAAATTTTTGAAACTATTTTCACCTTTAGTAATTATTGTGCTGTAAAATCAATGATCAGTAGCTCAGAGCGTTATACAAATAATGAGGAAATTCTTTGTATCTCTCAAACAGATCAGTCAGCCATAGGCTAGCTGTATGATTTAATACACTAGAGACAAAGAATAGTGATAAATACAAGTCTCATCGTGATAAGAATTACTATAACTACTAGTTGTGTAAAATCAGTGAACTTTACATACTTTCGTAGCTACCAAGCTTAATAAAAACTCTGTGCTGTAACCTAAACTCACTGTGTTTTCTTTAGAAAACTGAATCCTCTCTCAGAATTCAAGAAAGCCAAGCCAAATACAACCTGTGACACATTTAACAGTGACCACAACCCCAGCAAGAGCACAAAAACCTCCCTGTTCTTAGGCTACACTTGGAACCACTTGTAGTCCTGTCTGACGTAGGTTGCGACTAAAAAGATGCTCAGCACAACTGGAAATGGTATTTTATAAAAATTATTACAATCACACCTATCCGAGGCTAACATAGAATGTTCCACTTCAACTCACAGAATTAGACATGGAGACATCAAGTATTTATAGAAATATCTACAAACTTCAACTGCCTTTTTTTTTTTTTTTAAGTATCAGTGAACTGACCTTTAGAGTAGGGGTTTCATGACAACAGGCCACCCCATACTGGTTTATTCTTGGTGTTTCTACTTCTTGGGTAAAATTGGTCTTAAACTTCTTCCAGAGTCTGAAGAGAGAGTTCTTGCTAAATTTTTTCCTGGGCCTTTAAGTTGTACATTATTAGACTGTTTCACCAGTATTAATTATCGATGTGAAACATTTTTAACAAAGGAAAAGTACTGTCATAACATTCTTTAAATGCAGATACAAATAGAAAATTGGAAATTCCACATACTCCAGCTGCCATAGACAAATGAAAGTGTTGCTCTAACAAGCAGTGCTGAAGCCCTTATCTTGGTATTGAGCAGAGATAAAAAAAAATAGACACGGAAATGTGTAGCATGAATAGGCTGAATGTTAGCTATGTGAAAATGTTAAATAAAGCTAAAATCCTTCCATTTTTCCTGATTATTCTGCAAAACCTGAAATGAATGGAAGGTACTTAGAGAGGTTCATAGACCCACAATGGTAATTTACCTTCACCTGAAATGTGAAAGGACAGTACCCAATTAAAACAGCTCTGTCATTAAACTACTGGTCTTCACTGCGAGTTTCAGCATTTCCAGGATTAAACAGAACATTAAATAGAAGGACCAAAACTAAAGGATGAAATACTTATGGAAAGAGCCAATCTAAAGATGAAACTTGACTTTGTGACATGCTATGTTCAACATTTTTGACGGGATGAACAAGTTAAATTGGCCTTTGAAGCACTGACGAAGAGAAACAACCAACCAAACCTCTGTCTCTGCATCCATCCACTCATGTGGTTTCTCTGATTACATTCTTTGGGAAAGCAATCATGTCCTAAAAGATACTTGAGGGCAAGAACACAAATTCACAGAATTAGGGCAAAATCCCCCAGGTCCCAACAAGGCCATTTTCAAAGCAGACACTTAAAGAACTTAGGGAAGTGGTATCCAAAGATCATTTAGCTTAAAGTTCTGAAGAACTGGGTCTGCTTCAAAGCTCAAAGGAGATGAGACCGGCAAATTTAGTCATGAAACTCCTACTGTGGCAAAGAGTCCTTGGTTTTGTGGATCCTCGTCCAGTTGACACTGCAGGCAAC
The DNA here is from genome assembly GCF_003984885.1 of Neopelma chrysocephalum. NCBI lineage: Eukaryota > Metazoa > Chordata > Aves > Passeriformes > Pipridae > Neopelma > Neopelma chrysocephalum. Next base: position 2,148,675 of record NW_020897744.1, on the reverse strand, counting down.
AGAACTGAAGGTGTTGGTATCCCTGACGACTTCCATAGGAAAGGGGAGGCCAGCGCGGCCCATCCTGCGCTCAAGGTCCTCCACTGTATGAATAATCTGCCTTGTTGTGCATCACCAGCTTGTTGTCTACAAAGTAGAAACTGTCCGACTGTGTCTCGTAGGGATGAAGGATCATCTCTCGAACTGCAGGGGGTAAAAAAGGACAAAACAAACGAAATTAACAGTGTCACACTGCAGACCTGCTCAGGAAACGCCCCGCAGGGTTTCAGGCAGCTTTCGCGGCGTCGCTCAGACAGCAGCAAACTCTTCAGGTGAAAAAACCCAAATGGGAACCAACCCAAGGCATTTGCTGACAGCATCTTTAAGACAACTCAAACATAATCACGGAACCACGGAACCATGGAATCATTTATGTTGGAAAAGCCTTCTAAGATCATCAAGTCCAACCACTAACCCAGCACTGCCACGTTCACCACTGAACCACCTCCCCAAGTGCCACATCCAGACAGTTTTTTGAACACTTTCAGGGATGAAAAATGTTCGTAATCCAAATACATCAAGGCACCATAAAAGGGTAACTGCTCCACCTAACCTCAAAATGAGATCACACTACAGTTTACAGGGTTTATTTTGCTGTGTTTTTTAAAAGAGAAACATGATTAATGGTGAACTCAAAAGAAATTTGTTCTGGTCTGATAATAAGCATGCAGTAAGTGTCTCACTGTATTTCCTACAGACTGTAATATTAGTGCTGACATACACAATTAGGGGTTGTAAAGAATAAGATCATACAGATTTAGTGCTTGTGCTGTTGTGTCTTGGGAGAGAGGAGAGACAATAAAAGTTATGTTCATACTAAAACCTCTCGAGCTCTCAATATAGCACATCAAACATTAAAACAGAACATAACATTTAAGTCATCCATTTATTGGATGCGTTTTTAATCCCATTTTTTGGTTGTTTTATAACACAATTATCTTTTTTCTCTCTGATATGAAGCTTCCTTTTTACGAATTAAAAAAACACACTAAAAAAGCAACTCTGGCGGGTCATGGGATGCAAGCTACCAAAAAACAAAATCAGTGTTAACACAGATCTAAAAGTATGAATTATTCTACCCAACATACTCTTTACAGACAGCTTTTAAGAAAGGGCTCCCCCAAACCACCTCAGGTGAACATCACAGTGTGATAACCCAGAAATGAAAGCGAGCTTACTGAGATCCTCCGAGAGCTGGGGGAATTCATAGATGTGCTCACAAGTATTTTTACTGCTGGGGATGCAGAAGCCAAATTCAAAATCAAAGCTTTTCAGCAGCTGATCGCGGAAGTAGTGCCTCTCAATCATACGGAAATTATTAATGGGTTTGTCCCCTACTGTGAATTCCACCCTGAAAAAGAAGGGTAAGATTGATGTGAGCTTTCTTGCCTAAATAAGATTTGCGTCATTCCCGAAAGATAGGAGAGAGCTCTGAAAAAAAAAAAAAGCCAAAGATATAAATCCACGACACCAACTAAATTATCATTTCCTCTTTTCATTAAAGCCTTCTACAGGGACACAAACACAGCATTACAAACCATAGTTTATACTATATTTTCCTTCTTTTTACTCAAAATAGAGACAAGCAAGACAATTCTTTAGGTGTCAGATTTTGTGGTGGTTTACTGAAGGATGCAAGCAGTGCTGCCAGACACAGCAAAGGTCAAACATGACCTCATCATTTCACATGTATCTGTGGATCGATGTTTTTTGGGGAGTGCAGTGTGGAAGCTGAAGACAAATCTTCTGAAGCTGGCAGGAGCCTCTGACAAATAAACCATAATGCACAGAAAAGAGCTGGAATATAAAATCACGGAATGGTTTGGGTGGGAAAGGACCTTAAAGACCATATAATTCCAACTCCCCCTGCCATGGGCAGGGACACCTTCCACTACCCCAGGTTGCTCCAAGCCCTGTCCAGCCTGGCCTTGGACACTTCCAGGGATGGGGCAGCCACAGCTTCTCTGGACAACCTGTGCCAGGGCCTCACCACTTTCACAGGGAAGAATTTCTTCCCAATATCCCATCTAACCCTGCCTTGTCAGTGTGAAGCCACTTCCCCTTGTCCTGTCACTCCAGGCCCTTGTCCAAAGTCCCCCTCCAGCTCTCTTGGGAACCCCTTTAGGCATGGGAAAGTGCTCTTAGGTCTCTCCAGGGCCTTCTCTTCTCCGGGTACTCTTCCCACCTTATTTTGCCCCTTTTTGCATCAATCTCTTCGACACCATTCCTGAGGTAAACAAACAAGCTACAGGGATGGAGAAAGCGAGACATCCAGCAAAGAGACTTGGAGACCCTCACGACAACAAAAGATCCCTATTACGTCAACTTCCTGACAGGATCAAAATGGAAGAGCCATTTTCTCTAGGATTTCAGTTGCTTCCTGTGCTAGAACAAGCAGCAGAGGGGAGTTACTCACGTGGCTCCCACTTGCCGCAGCCTGAGAAAGGCCGGGGTGAACTGATAGCGAACGAAGCGTCCGGCGTTGGGGTCCACGTCCTTCCTGTCATTGTGCTCACGCTCTGGAAAAGGGCAAAGCAAACCCTGTCAGAGTAATCTCAGAAACAGAAACCCGGTGAAAATACTCGTGATCACGTTATCGAGTAACATAAGCCAGGAAACCACTCTGAGGAAGCCTGATGGTGAGCTCACCCTCCTGCTGTCCTGAGGCATCCACTGCTGGTCACTTGGAGATGGAGTACTGGAAGATGGACCTATAGTTTGAGTCACTGCTCACCATCTGAAGTGATTCACTGCTCCTACCTCAGATCATGACTGCAGAGTGACTCTGAACAAGCCATCTCCCCTTAGCATGTCTGGTTTGCTACCCATAAGCTACAGAAAACTTCCTCTCACCCGCAGGAAGGTGGGGAAGGGTTGTAAGTGCATAATTAGGAAAAAAACAGTTGCCCCGGGGTTTTTATTACCACTGGCAACAGGTAACACTTGGATGGTTACAAGTACCATCTAAAAATTCAGAAAAAAAAAAAGGCAAATTTTCAGTTTGTCTAATTTGCCCAATTGACAAAGTTTCTCCCTTTTGGAAATATTATTTTCCTGGGTCCTTAGTGAAAGATGTTAAACTAACAGCAAAACTATGCACAGGGGGGGCACAAGCTGATGAACAGCCAAGAAACAACCACACGGTGATCTCCTGCTCCTCCTCCTCTGCTTCTGTTTACAACATCCATCTGTCCTTTCCCGTCACAGATGGCAACCGTGAGAGCACAGCAGCAGCGAGCTCTGCTCACCGTGCTGGTACAAAGAGACACCTGAAAAACATTTCTGCTGCAAGCTGGGACTCCAGCCCTCCTGCAGTCAAGAGCATCTCCTGTTTTTGGGAAATGTACAGAGTAAAAGGAGTGGGAAAAGGCAAAGGGAAGCAGACACCAGCATGTGTTTGTTCATGGAAATGTTATTTTGTGTGTGCACTCACCTGAAGCTGCTGGCTTGGTGATTTCAAACAAGACTGTGCCAGACTCCATGTCCCGGATTTTAAACCTGGTGAAGTCTATCTTGTAAACATTTTCCTCTGGAGTGCATAAATAATCTGCAGAGGAAGAAAAATTTGAATGAAGGCTGCCCTGAAATACTAGAAATTTCTAGCTGTTCTCTGGAGGCCACACAAGCAGTGAGAGCAGCCCAAATGCATACCCACTACTGCCCATTTTAATTCAAAACTGATGTCTCTGAAGAGTCTAATTTCTGAATGCCCTACTCGGACAGGACAGGGAAAAGCCCTCTCTCCCCCATAGACCCGGAGGTCATCACCTTTTCCCAACCCTGTGCCAGCAACTTCTGCACCCATTTACTCCCAGGGTACTCAGACTAGTCAGCACCTCCATCAAATCCCAGCCTTTCCAATGTAAGAGGCTTTGCCTGTTTTAAAAACTGCCCTGTGGCAGAATGCAAGTGCTAAGCAGCTTTGGGAGCACTAAGCCGACTGCACTTAACTGGAACAGGACTGTCCTCCCTTGTGCCACCTCCCTGCTCCAGCCCTCTGCAGACAAAGGGTGGCCTCTGCTCTCCACTGATACTCATTCCACATAAGGACTTGTTTTCCTCAGCACTGAAAATGGCATTGAAGCCTTTCCCTGTATTAGGAAAACAGGGAGCAGAGCCCATCCCCACTTCCAGCAGTCAGTGTCTTTGGGAGAAAATCATTACAGAATCACGTAGTTGTTGAGGTTGGAAAAGCCCTCTAAGATCACCAAATCCAACCATTAACCCAGCCATGTCCACCACTAAACCATGTCCCCAACTGCTACATCCACATGGCTTTTGAACACTTCCAGTGATGAGGATTCCACTACTAAACCCTCATGGATTTAGCCTTCAGCCTTGCTGTGCCCTGAGCCAGCTCCTGGCATGGGAATGAGCCTCCTCCCTGGGGAAGGAGCACTGGTGCCTCATTTCCACTGCACATACAGCACAGATTGAAAATAGCTCCAATAACTTACTTTATCCTGACAAATCTAAATAAATGCTGTATGTAAACAAGTCAGGTCAGCTTTCAAACAGTTGCACATCTGCTTGGTGTAGGAGACTGGTTTTGGAGGTTCCAAGGTGAAAATAACACCTTAACATTATAATTCTTAGCACTTTCTCGGTTACTAATTCCTGCTGTTAATCTGAGCTAATCACTTATTTCTGTCTGCTTTCCTATTTCTGAAATTCAAATACATCCATCCACCTTAGGCTTAGTCACTGACTACATAAAAACAAGTCACAAGTGCCCAGAGCTCAGACCTCCCCATGACAACCCAACTTCAGCACAGGTATAACAAATCCTGGACTGCTGGGCATGAACATTTTCCTAGAAGCCTTTTATTCCTTCCAAATCTCCATAACTTGGGGAACTCTCCAAGTACACTCGGTACAAGGAACAGAGGTGTTAAATGTCCTCTCTGGACAGTTTTACTGCTCGCCAACATCCCCATATGGTGAATGCTCAAAAGAATGCCCAGAGAAGTTACGGATGCCCCATCCCTGAAAGCATTCTAAGCCAGGTTGGATGGGGTTTGGAGCAACCTGGTCCAGTGGGAGGTGTCCCTGCCCATGGCACAGGGGTGGAACGAGATGACCTTTAAGGTCCCTTCCAACCCAAACCACTCTGAGATTCTACAATTCTATAAATGGGCTTTAAGAGAGAGGACAGTGTTCAAAGCATCCCTGGCATTTGGCAGGGATTTTCCCTTCCCTATCAACACAGCACAAGAAGAACTAACACCAGCACCCACACTATCAGGCAAAACAAGCTAAAAGCTCAACTTTTCTACTACCACAAGAAAACACCAGGCTGGTTTTTGGCCAAATAGCCCAAGAACTGCACAGAATTGTCTTTTCTGTCTTTACCAGTAGCCAAGAAGACAGGACAGACATTTAAACCAAGCCCTTGCCTTAAGCCCTGATGTTTAGCATTCCTCAGGGAGATGTCCTCCAATTACACTGTGATTTTCGGCTCTGACACATCAGCCACCCAAATTCTTAACCCGTCCCACAACTTCCCAGCTCTGAGCAGCCACATGCAAAATACAAATTGATGGAAGCAGGCACAGCTTCCCACAGTCCAGCTTTGCCTCGCTGGGCCCACGGCCACAGGCTGCTTCCCGGGAAGGCGAGGGGCTGTACAGAAGAGGGGGCAGTCGCCTGGGAGCCCGGGACACCTTCCCTAGAGCACGCGGGCAAATGTGAAGCCACGTTTGTCTGCAAGTTAATTATTAAGTGTTTTTACTCCTGCAGAATTCCTGCCCATCCAGCACCATGGCAACAGCTTTATCCCCCTCCTTGGCAGCAGCGTTGCTGCAGTAACAGTGCCCATGACTCATCTGGAGCAGAGGAGAGCCAAGCAGAGCCTCCAAAGAGGAGTAAACCCTGGGTAGAATCCTCACCAGGCTCCTGCTCATTGATGTTTGCACCCCTACACTGCATTTTCCAACTCTTTTTGCCCCGAAAATATTTTTAAAACCCCTTTTTCTTTTTTTTTTTAATCAACGTGTCAGGATACAACTGGATGACATCCGGGAAGCTCAGCTGCCAGAATACTGCAATCAAGTGTTTTTTCCTCCCCTGGCAGTGCCCAGTCTCCTAGGAGGGAAAAAAAACAGAGGAATATCTATTCCTCTCAGTCTGTATTATATTTGTTTCTGCTATTCCTGTTCAAAAATCAATCAAAGTAGCCACGTGTTGGTTTTTTCCCCATACATAACAGGAGCCTGCGGCTACACTGGAAGGTCTTATTGGGAATGGGCTGCTTGCAATTGGCAGATCCTTCTGCTTAGCTGAGCACTGTCAGATTTGCTAATCTCATCCCATACTTATTTTTAAATTACTGTAGGGCCCAGTTGCCCACACTTTCGTGACTCACTTAAATGTATCATTTGCTTTCCTTATCTTAATTCACCATGGCCACAATTTGGGGAAAGAAGGCAGCATCCATGGTTATTTTAGTTAGGTATGAGGCAGCTCAAACCCCTGTGGAGGGGATCATTACAAGAACGGTGGGTTGGTTTCTCAGGACAGAATATTTTCTCGTTTCTTCCACTTCCCCTGGAGCAGGTTGTGTTGTTTCCCTACTAATAACCAAATAATCACGGTATGTCCCTGACCAAGCCTTCAGTACTCACCTGATTTAGGGATGACAAAGCACGCTCTGAGCAAGGGATAAAGGGGCAGACAGCAGCACTGCCCTAGGAAACCCATCAGATTGGCTTTTGTCTCAAAGTACCCACTGCAAAAGCAGGTCAGAAAAGAGGAGCATTTCCTACTCCTTCCTAAAGTCCGGGGAATTGCCATATCCCAGACCTCCATCCCCACACTCTTCCTGGAAATCGTTCACCAAGTTGAACTTGATCTCAAAGGAAACAGCAAAGCCTTGAAATCTGCCCAAGCCTGGCATTAGCAGCCACTTCTCACTCACATATTACTACTCCTGCTGGTGCCTCTCCAGCTTTATTCCCATAATTTCTGGATCCTGCCCAAAGATCTGCAACTCCCCACTATTAGAGATGTTTTCTATCTTAATACCTACCGTGGTTTTGAAAAGTTTGGATCACAACTAACAACACCGTGGTGGTCTGAGGAAGCAGCAGAGGTGATTGACTTCCTGAGTCTGGCTCAGTGAATTCCTTCATGAATTCTCCTACTCCCTTTGTAGGAAAAAGTGATTCCCAAACCACCCCAAACAGTTCAGAGGACTCTAGCTTTGTTCTCAGACCCAGTGGGTGCTCCTTACCTGTATCAGTTCTGAGGTGGTACCTCCACTGCCTAATCCAGAGAAGAGCCAGTTCTCATCCAGGAAACCTTCCTTCCTTCCCAAATCCAACCAAAATTGCAAAATAAACCAGCAAAACAGCCTAGACAATGCCAGCAGGCACTGCCTGTGAACATTGGCACATCCTGAACCCTCGTGCATATTTCTAGGCATGTATTTTAACAGCTGGTGTTACAGAGGAGCACAAAAGGTGAGGGATAACACAGGGCTAGATAATACAAAAAGAAAGCTAACAAAGGCACTTTCTCCTCTGGCCCTCTTTCTGTTGTTCCAGTTACTCAATGGATAAGATTAGGTGTTTGATCCTCATCAGAGAAAGTTAAAAATCAATCCTATATTTTCAAATTTCCTTTGCAACCACCCCGTGCCACTAGGCACGTTTTATCAAGAGGAGTTTATGGGCAATAGGGTTCACACTCCTTGTTGTGCTCCTTTCAAGATCCCTTCTCCTTCTCTGCAATCAGGAGAAAGCACGTGTCCCCTCTCACAGACACCATGGATATTTCTGTGGTGCTCATCAGAGTCTAAGCCCAGATTGGGCAGCTCCTATTTTAAGACCTCAAGAGCCCACAAAGGAAAGCAGAGTGCACCTGGGGTAAGAAAGAACTCAAAATCTGGTCTTGAAAATGGGTGTAAATCAGGAGATGCTGTACAAGAGAGTGATGGAAGGGTAGTGACTTGAAACAGGAATTTCTCTCCCCAACACAGGCAATAAACAAGAATTTCGGGAATGAATGAGAAGGCTCCAGTAGCTATGCAGGTCTATTTCTTAACATGCATTAACCAACAAGGTCAGGAGCTATTTTGAAGGCAACTCCCAAGACCTAAGCCAGGTATAAGGCAAAGACAACTGCAGAGGAATTGCCAGGAGCTGGAGATTAGGAGATTATCAGATTGAAGAGTCTCAGAAGGAAGCGAGCAAAAATAGCCCGAACCCCGTGAAGATGCCAAGCAGTGACGCAGGACACAGTGCAGGACCTCGAGGGGAAGGCAGGGCAGGTTCCAGGTGGTATTGACACATCTGCCCAGACAACAGGAGGTCAATTAAAGAAAAAAATAAACTACTTCCTTGTCCTTTACCTTAGCAGTTCAAGTCCTGTAAAACTAAGCCATCCAGGATCCAGAATCCACTCCATTTCTAGAGCCATGGGGTTTGGTAACCAAAGACGGGGGGGGGTTACACAGGGAAGGAGGCAGCTGCCCTCCCACCTAGCTCTATTGTGATGCCCCAGAGGAAAAATCCTGCACTAGAAGGATCCCACAGGAGTTTTTCCACAGCAGCACATTTACTGACCAACACTGTGATGGAAGCAGAGGGGTGCAGCCCAGCAGGGTCTGAGCTGGGGCACTTTCCAAGGTCCCCAGAGCCCCTCAAGTGCTGAGTCCTACTGCACAGCTCACCAGGCTCTGCTTTTTGTGGCAGCCTGCTCATCTCTTTTTTTTTTCCCCTTTCTTTTTTTTTAGCTAGAGCTTTCCAGACTTCACCCTCTCACAATTAATTTGATCACAGCCCTGCAGGCCTTGTTAAGGAAGGATGGAGCTGTTCTTCCCCCACCTCCAAAGCATCCAAACACTTTTTCCTGCCCCCTTTTCATGCTGATTGCACTCAAAGTCTGAAACCACGTGCACAACACTAATAAAATCAGCTATTTTTGCTCTTACACAGGGCTGAGCCAAAGCCATCCAGTTCTGCCCAGGCTCCCTGGTGGATGCCACAGCTTTCCTCTTACCTTTGCCATTTCCACCAGGGATGGCCCAAACCCACAACCCTGGCAGAAGGAGGAATCCTGTGACACACACCCACACCATGTGTGCTGCCCCTGAGAATCTTAACAGCCCATATTGTACTGTGAGACTTCCAAAAACACCCTTCATCTACACAACACCCCAAGCCACGTGGCATCACACAGCCTTGGAAAGGTTCACAGCCTATGTGGGGGTGCTGAGGGAAGAGTCATGGAGAGAGCAGCTTGGCACAGCTCTGGCATATCACTCTGAGACAAGAAATCAGCACATCAAAACACATCGACACATCACAGCCCTGGACAAGTCAGAACAGTGATTCATTAACATCCTCACAAACACCCGCAGCTCATCAGAGCTCCTAATAAAATACATTCTCCCAATTAACTGGGGAGGGAAGTCATGGTCCAGGAGTGGCTTTGAAGATTGATTCATGCACATCTGCCTCACATTCCTGTTAATGCCTCCCTCCCTGTGTACCCTCCTCGTCCTTGCTTATCCAAACCCTATGGCTTCAAAACTGGATTTGATCCTGGCTGGTTCAACTTTACAGGACTCGAACTGCTGAGGCAGAGGGCAGGGAAATGGTTTACTTAGCTTTTTGATTATTTGACTACAGGGAAACTGGTATGAAAGTCACATAGGAAAGGTCTACTCTGCCCAACCCACTGAGGCAGCCAAGCTGGCCTTTAGCTAAAGCTGCCTAGAGAAGTCTCAAAGAAATCCCCAATGACAGCTCGAGGAAGAGATTACTTTCAGAAATGATTATGTACGTGTTCCTTATTTAAAAATAAGGTTTGTTTTGAAATTGTTTCCAAGTATATAATCCATTATTTAACCCCTTGGTTCGCTAAAATAAAATCAGCTTTAGAATAAAACCCAAAATGCATGATTTAATCTTGTATTACAGACAAAGTGTGCAGGTGATAAGCAGGGCAGCCTCAGAGGATAGAGCTTGTCTTTTGTTACGTATCTGACTCCTCTCATCCTCTGGTTGCTTCAGTAATTAATTACAATTTGAACTGAGCTCTGCCCCACTCCTTTACTAATCTTAAATTAATCACGTCATAAGGCTTTTCCGCTTTTTCTGACCACAGTTGTGTGAGCGAGTAACAAATCTTGCTAATTGCAAAGGAAATGGCCCGCTCGCCTTACACCTGATCCAGCTGGAGCAGCGCCAGAGCCAGCCCGGCCAAAAGGCCCAGATATCCCAGGGCAGCATCCCAGATCTGTCAGGCTGGACCCCCCACATGCCCGGAAATGTTATGGGCCTGGAGATGCTGGAGAATTTAACATTGAAAGGACATAGCATATGCAGGGCAGTTTGCACAACTCCCCCTTTAAGCTTATTAGAGGCACATTAAGAGCAGAGCCCAGCTGGCTCCCCTGGCTGCCCACAGACAGGGTGTCCTGCCACAGAGCCACATCCTGCATCACCACCCTCCCAGTCCCAGCCATCTCACATTCGGTCATTTGTCAGCTGTACCTACTGGGAAAGGAAAGACCAGTTGTGCTTCCTGATGGAAAGATTATTAGGAAGAAATTCTTCCCTGTGAGGGTGATGAGGAACTGGCACAGGTTGCCCAGAGAAGTTGTGGCTGCCCCATCCCTGGAAGGCTCCAAGGCCAGGTTGGATGGGGCTGGGAGCAACCTGGTCTAGTGGAAGGTGTCCCCAGGGCAGGGGGTTGGAATGAGATGGTCTTTAAGGTAAGACTAGCTGTAAGCTAGCATTCCACCTCCCCTCACACAGGCTGGCAGGCCTCTCAGAAACACACAGGCTACTCATGGCGTAAGCATCCTTAAAACACACATTCCTGTGGTACCAAGCCCTCCTGAAGCAATGTTAAAACATGGCCAGGCCACCCCAGGACCCTGGGCAGGACACAGCTTAACTACACAGTCCCTCGACAGTGCGAGCTGCCGTGCCACTGGCCCATGAGTTTGGATAAAGATGGATTATCCTCTATCTGGAAAAAGAGAGGACACCCAGGGCACCAGGACATTTCTGCTGCAGCCCCACCACCAACTCCTCCTTCAACTTCAAACTGTGTGAAGCACCACAATTTTGGGCATCAAAGCCAGAATTGTTGCAACAGGGTGTGGTGTCTGCCCCGACTCAGCATCTCCAAGGGGAGAGGTTGGGCCTGGGGCAGCCATGAGCTCTCTCACAGCCGGTCCTTCCTCTTCCCTGCTGCTCAGAGCAGAAGAGTGGAACAGTTTCACATTGGTATTTTTGGCCATCTGTTTTTAGGAGTGTGGAAATGAGAAAAGGTCACAAAATGCCCCAAATAACCATTAGGTGTTAAAGACCTGAAAAATATTCTGGTATCTTTGCTCCCTGTTAAACCCACCAGGTGGAAAACTGAGCTTGAGAAGGGGAGCTGCAAAGCATTCCTAGGTGATAAGATACCATATGCTCAACGCAGATGTGTTGTTTACCTGTATCCCCAAATCCACATGGAGGATTTCAGGTGCAGTTTGCTGGCTCCCATGTACCCAGTAGGACAGAAAGCATTTCCCCTGGGAACCATGGGACATCCTCACAGTGCCTGGCTGTTGTTTGACATGACCCATCTGCACCCCTGCGCTACCCTGGTACCAGAAACTCTCACAGCAGGAGAGGAACAAAACATTTTCATGCATTTCACATCTTCCCTGTGCTCCAGAGCATGCTGTCCCAGGGTTGGAAGATGCAGAAAACAACCACCTCTGCTCCCAGCCTGGCTCAGAAGTCAGATTGACCAGATCAGCCTTCCCTGTGCCCTGGGAATGCAGATGCTTACCAAGAGCCATGCACCATGCACACAGATGCCACGTGAGGTCTGCACACCCCAGGAGCAAGGGTGCAGGATGGCCCTGTCCTCTCCAGACAGCACTGATGAGGGCAGGGACACACAGGCTGCCATGAAGTGAGCACACAGTGCTTAACACAGCTTGGATTCACCATCCAACAGCAGCACCTCCAGGGATGCTGGCAGGATGCTTCAGTGCCTGCTGCATGGCTCTCCCTGCTACAGGCAGGGGATTTCTAGGCCTGGGCAGTGAATCACGCTGCTGCAGCCCAGCACAGCAGCTTGGCTCAGAGAAGGGGACCCAATGACCCTCCAGCACCAGCAGCCCCTCTCTCAGAGGAGCCTCTGTAACCCCTTCCTGAGGGCTGAGACCACGTCCCCTCCCATCCTGCTCACACACACAGCCCCACAGGGCTGCCTGCACGCACCAGCACCCACAGCCACATCCTTCCTCTCTGGGGCTCGTCACACCCCACAGTCCTGGCCTGTGACACAAAACCGGCTCTGACACCACATCACAGAGCGCTGTGAGACACAGGGGAGCATGGCCAGACCCCCAGCCCCCTCCTCCTGCCCAACCTGCCAGTACTGAGAGACAACCCAAAGGTCCCAGGACATGCAAAAAGGTCTTTTGGAGGCACCAGGGCAAATCGTTCCCGGGCATCACCAAGACCAGGCTGACCTTAGGCACATGTGTAACTATGGAATGGGTTCAGTTGAAAGGGACTTTAAAGATGTAGTTCCAACCCCCTGCCATGGGCAGGGACACCTTCCACTATCCCAGGTTGCTCCAAGCTCCATCCAATCTGGCCTTGAACACTTCCAGGGATGGGGCAGCCACAGCTTCTCTGGGCAACCTGTGCCAGTTCCTCACCACTCTCACAGGGAAGAATTTCTCCCTAATATCTAAACCTGCCCTCTGTCAGTATGAAGCCATTCCCCCTTGTCCTGGCCTTCCCCCAGCCCCGCATGCTGCTACCCTGGCAGGTCCATGGCAGCAGACAGTCCCAACTGAGCTGTTCTGCCAAGCACAACAGACCCTCCAGTCACACACTCCCACCCACCAGCCCCCAGGATGCTCTTAAGACCAGGGGTACTTAAGACTGGGGAGGGAGATACTGGAGGAGGGGGGCTGAAGGATGGGCTGCAGTGAAGCCCCCCGTGCTGTGGCCAGGGATCCAGCCTGCTCCACTGCTGTGGGCACAGGGTGGGGGGGCTTCACTTAGGGCACAGACACAAGAAAGGGGTGATGGGGAGAGCAGCGAGGAGCATCGACCAGAGCTGAGGGACCGCATCCCTGGGGCGAGGGGTTGCATCCCCAGCTCCGGGCATCCCTGGTCCTCCGGTGGTACTCAGATCCCCAGCATAGACCCTTTCCCCTGCGGTGGTGCATCCCCAACTCCTTGTCCCCCGGGGAGAGGGGGACCGGCTCTCCCTTTCTCCCCAGGGTTAACCCCCTCGCCAGCCCCACGAGGACACGGTCCCCATCCCCTGCACACCCCTCAGCTCCCCGGTACAGCCTCCCCCGCCCCGCTCCATCCCCGGTACGCACCGCTGGTGACCCGCTGCAGCCCCAGCACGTCGTCGGGCCCGATGAGCGCCTTTCGGCCCAGCTCCTCCTCGGTCCTCGCCGCCGCCGCCCCGGCCCCGCCGCTCTTCTTCACCTTCATGGCCCCGCCGCCGCCGCCGGTGTGAGCGGCCCCGGCCCCGGCCCCGCTGCGCGCCGCCGCACCGGGAGGGGCATCGCCATCACCGCCCCCGGCCCGCCCCCGCCGGCACAGCGCCGCCCGGTCCGCGGGAAGGCGGGGGGAAAGGAGGGGAAAGGGGCAACGCAGCCACTCTCGCTGCTCCCAGGGGCTCGGGAGAGCTTCTGTTGGAGAAGATGGGAGTTCCCCCTCGCCAGCGCCCCTGCATGGGGGGGCAGCCCCCCAGGAACGCAGGTGTGGTGAGGACAGACCCCCCCACCTGCCGCGGAGAGCACAGGGGCACTCCATCATAACCCACCCCCTGACCCTCAGGCTGACACACAGAGGAGGAGCTGGACCCCGCTAAGGTGTGGCAGCCCCCAGGGGCTCTGCACCCCTCAACAGGACACAGACTCCATTACCTGCCCCCCCAGCCCCCCACAACTGAGTATTTTTGGCTAAAACCCCATAAGACAGGAGTAAACCTGTCCCGTAATATAATACCCATAAGGCAGGAGCAACCCCACAAAATAATACCCTTAAGATAGGAGTAACCCCACAAAGAAATTCATGGGGGCAGGAAAGCTGGGCCAGGGGAAGGCAGGGCAATAGATATCCCCCCCTCCCCAGATGGCTCATGGAGGTTCACAAAGCCCCACACCAGCCCCCCCGCACAACAGGGGGTTATTTATTTACACAGCAGCTTGTTCTGAACACAGTACAGGGCTGGGGGTGCACACAGGGAGCCCCCTCCCTCTCCTCTCTGCCTTTCTGGGGAAGGACACCCCGATTGAGATCATCTCTCACTCCCCAAAACAGCCTCTTTTCCCACTCCTGCACCCTGGCCACAGCAGACCCAAGCCAAGCTGCCAGGCCTGGCCTTGACACTTTCCTGGGCCACGAGTCTGTGAGAACACACCCCACGAGGTGGGGACAGCCCCAAGGCAGGGCACCAGTGCCATGGGCTCAGTCCATCTTGGTGGGCTCCTTCTTACGCTGCCTGGTCTCCCGGACAATCTTGGCCAGTGACAGGAGAATGGGGACAGCCATGGGCAGGAAGAGCGGGATGTAGATGGCAAATTTCTGATCGTCAGGGAAGTAGAGGAGATGGAGAAGAGATGGGTCAAAGAAGGCCCGTTCCGAGGAGGTGACGGCCTCCTTGCTGGCCTGGAAAGCCGAGTGCAGGTGGCCCATGGCCAGCTTGGCCACAGCAGTCTGCACTGAGGCCACTGCTCGGTACACCTGTGAGGGAATAATGCCAAGGGTCAGTCCCTGGCCATGGAGGACCACAGGGACACCCAGCCCCCTCCACTGCCCACCTCAGGGTGCCCCAGCCCTACCTCAGAGGCAACATCATCCTTGATGACAATGTTCCCGATCTTGTCCAAGAGCTGGGCCAGTGAGGTCAGTGTGGTGGACACAGTGGCAATGTTCTCCACAGTGTGGGCCCAGAGCAGGTGGTCCAGTTCCCAGTCGGCCAGCCCCTCATTCCCTGGGCTTTCCAGCAGGAACTCGGGGGGCACCTCTTCCCGAGACAGCCCAAAGAGTAACCTGGGAGTAGAGGGGAAGGTCCCAGCCCACATCACAAACTTGCATTTCCACAAGCTCCCTGCTCTTATTCCCTGCTATGTTCAGTACCTATCCTGCTTAATTGTCTCCTGGGTTTGGGGCAGGACAAGCAAACCCTCCTACCTTAAGAGATGGGAGATGTGCCAGCACTCCTGGCCATGGAGCAGTGATGGCCAGTAGCCAGCACCTCAAAGGCCACGAAAAGCCACCTTCAGCCTTCCAAAGCCCACAGTGTGAGAAGCAAATGAGCTGCTTGGGTCCAGCCTGCTCTGACCCCACTGATTTCCACATGGGCCAGGAGAGCACAGAGAGGTACAGGGAGAGAAGAGAGCATCCTCACCGGAGCTGGGCCAGGAAAACCTCCATGACTCGTGCCATGTCCACGTCCACGTGCAGCGGGAGAGAGGCTTGGGGGGAAGCAGGGGCTTCAACGTTGTAAACCTGCAGGAGAGCATGTCAGTGAGGCACAGCTGGAGCCTCGGGGTTGGCAGGGTCACCAGCTGGGAACGGGGAGCCACCACCTTGTCCAAGCACTGCCAGCACCCCCATGGTCCCGTACCATGATGCCGCCCCAGCGGGGGCTGTGGAAGGCGTTGGTGCTCACTGGGGCTCCGTCCTTGTCGTGGATGTACAGGGGGGAGTGGGAGCGCTCTGGCACATACAGCAGGAAGTTCAGCACGGGGTAGAGTGAGGCAGCGCTGGAGCCTGCAGTGGGACAGAGTCAAAGAACTCTCCTGGCCAGCAGAGACAGCAAGAGCAGCCCAGAGCCCAGCTCCTCCTTCACAGCCAGCCCCAAGCAGAACTGCCACACTGGCAGGTCTCAGTCACCCTTGCTCCCATCCAGAGCTGGCAGGGAAAAAGGGCACAGGCCACAGGCATAGCTGTCCCCTCTCCCTCAGCAGAGCCAGGTCCCGTGAGGCAGATTTCAGTGAGCCACACGAGCATGGTGCTCACCCAGACGAGCCTCCACGGGGTTGATGACGTGTGGGAGGCTGTGAGCACTCAGGAGAAAGCTGGAAGATTCCTTGTCATAGCGTGGTGTCACTCCTAGGACGGCATAGTACAGGATCTGCGGGCACACAAGGGACACGTTGCTGGCAGAGAAGCGCGTCCCAGGGCACCCGGGGAGCCCAGGCCTGGGCTCTCCCCACTGCCTCTCCCAGCCCTCACCTGTGAGTCCACAGAGAAGTTGGCCACCAAGCTCAGTCTGTCCAGGACGGGCTTCACGTAGCGGTTCACGGCCCCCTCGATGTCCCAGTCCACGGCGTGGGACTTGGGGTCGGGGTTCAGCAGGCTGAAGGTGATCTCATACCCTGCCAAGGACCCACGGCCTGTGAGGCACCAGCACAGCCAGCACCGTCACAGAGCTCCCCAGAGCAGCAGGATCTGACCCCTCCTCCCTGGCCTGCCCCAATGCGGGGTCACACACCAGTGCCCCATCACAGCAATCACAGCACAAACCCTGCCCCAGAGACACTGCAAAGGGAAGACCCCGAGGTCTGTTAGTCCAGAAGACACGCAGGGACGCTACGAGTGGAGCAGAGAGGGGATCTCCCCCAGGGACAGCGGGCTTTCCCCAGGTCAGGTCCGTACCCAGGCTGGATTTCAGGGAGCGCCGTGCATCAGGGCTGAGCCGGCTGTCAGGCACACGGTCCGAGAGGGCGGCGGCGATGGAGGTGGCCGTGAAGGACATCACCTGTGTCACCTGCTGGAGGCGGGCGTGGAGGGCAGCCAGGCCCCCCTCGGCCCTCACTAGGGCGCTGCGGTGCCTCCCCACATAGACACTGGTGCCCTGGGGAATGGGCAGGAGAACACCTCAGTGCCACCCGTGACAGCCACCTGTGACACGTCCCTCCCTCCAGGGCACCTCTGAAGGGTGAAGCACCTCCTACCTGAGGCAGGAGAGAGGAGGTTTCAGGGACCACGTACATGGTCAGGCAGCCCATCGAGATGTCCTGCAGCGGGTGCAGAGCAGCGTCAGCCTCTGGGGAACACAGAGTCATCAGCAGGGCTGGGAATTTCACTCCAATCCCCACTCTGAGACACAGCAAAGTGTGCCCTCTGCTCAGCAATGATGAGGTGCTCAGCACCTCTCCTCACCAGTCCCTTGCTCCAGTACCTCGTGCAGTGGCCGCAGCCAGAGCTGCCTCTTCCTGGGCCGTGGTGGCCCGATAGGCCATCTTGTAGCGGGCTGTGACGCTGGTTCTCACTACAGGGGGATAAAGCTGAATGAATCTGCTAATCCTGGTCCCCAGCCCCTCAGAGGTGGCTCAGAGGGACAAGGTGCAACCCCAGGAGGACACATGCCACAAGGTCCTTTGGGCACCAGCTGGTGACCCATCATGGCACGTGGCATCAGCTGGTCAGTGCAGGCAGCAGCACAGCTCCCCATCACCCAGGCACATCCCACCCTTCCAGGGCTCCATCGTCCACATCCCCAGGGAGAGAAGCTGGTCCTTTCCCTGCAGCACACTGTAGACCTCTGCTCCCTGCACTGCCGGCTCAGGGCAGAATCGTGCTGGTGAACGTGGGTTTGGGGTCTGGGGAGCTCCGGGCTGCCCGGGAGAGAAGCTAGGAGCAGGCTCGGACCCCTCGGGGAAGAACGAGGGTACCCAGGAAGGACAGATGGGGCAGGGACAGCCAAGGGGGGGCGGGGGCGTCTCTCACGGTTCACGGAAATCTTCATCTCCTGCACGTCCCTGAACGGCAGATGGCTCGGTAGGTCCTCGGGCACGGACCCCGGGCTGAAGACCACGGCGACGGGCACGACCAGCTGAACCTGCACAGTGGCAGCGTCAGCGCGGGCCCACGAGCCCCTCGAGCTCCCACCGGCCCCGGCCCCTCCCGGCACTCACCGGCTGCTGGCCCAGCCCGTCGATGTCCGCGTAGGGCAGCGCGGCGCGGTAGGTCTCGGTCGTTCTCCACCACAGCGGCAGCCCCAGCACCACGGCGATTGCCGCGAAGGACAGGGCGGCGCGCCGGCCCCGCGCCCGCTCTGCAGGGACGGCACTTCAGCACCGGCCCGGCTCCCTGCGGACCGGAGCCGGGGGACCGGGACCGGGACCGGGACCGGGACCGGGAGACAGCGAGCGAGCGCCAGACCGCCAACCCCGCCAGTACCTGCTTCATCCGCCGCCATCGCCGCCGCCGCCGCCATTTTCACTTCCTGGTCCGGCCGGGGGGCGTGGCCTGCGCCCAGCCAAGCCACTCAACGCTCGCTATGCCCAGGGTAGCCAATAGGCGCGGAGTGCGCCGCTCTGCGGCACAGACGGGCGGGCAGAAAAACCAATCAGACCATGTTCCGGCCCTGGGGAGGCGGGCCTTGCGCTCTACGAGTGCCGCGGAGGGACACGCGGTATTGCCGCGTGCGCGGGGGTTATGGGGGGGAGCCTCCGGTGCAACGTCAAGCACCGGGACTGGGAGAGGGGAGGACACGGGGACTGGGGAGGAGGGGCTGCTCGAGGGCTCCTCACCCGCCCCGTGGCCCATAGGGACAGCCTAACCACCCCCGCGCCGAGCTCACAGAGCCTCCCGATGGCTGTGGGTGGGCTGAGACCGGGCACAGCTCATTGCACCAGTGAGCACAACAGGCTGCGGGAGGTGCCTGGAGCGGGCGGGGGTCCTGGACAGCCCGGAATGGGGCAGCTCGTGGTTCCCGGGCACCCCGCGGCGAGGAAGGAGGCGGCGCAGCGCTGTCTCTACCATTTATTCGTTGTTAGGCTATTTGGTACACGGGGTGCACACACGGCGAACACAACACAGGCGCCCCCGAGGGCGGCGGCGACCAGGACTGCAAAGCTACGGCAGGGCAGGGGCACCCCCAGGCCTCCCCTCCTGCCCCCCCACGCGGCCTTGCCCTAATCCCCCCTCACTGCCCGGCCGGAGCCCCCTGCCAAAGGGGCACCCGGGTGGCTCCCTGCAGGGCCCGGGGGGAACCCGGACCCCCCACTTCAAGCGCGGGTGCGGCAGCGTGGGGCCGGCCCGCGGGGCGCTCCCCTTCCCCTCCCCGCGTGGTGGCTCCCCTGGGTGGCTGGGGTGGAAGCGGGGTGTGAGCGGTGGCGGGGACGGGGCCAGGGCGGGGGCCGGCAGGGTGCCCGGCCAGGGCTCAGTACGCATGGTTGGCCACGTAGAGGGACTGCCCGGCGGCCCCCGAGTCGTCCCCGCTGCCCTCGTACTTGCCAAGTGCCGCCAGCCCGTTCACCTGTGGGGAAAGGAAATGTCAGTGGTTCCCCCCCCCTTGGGGTGTGGCCCTTGGGGTCTCCCAGTCCCTGGGGTCATAGCCTTTGGCATCCCCCTCCCACAGGGACAAGGCTCTTGGTGTCCCCCATCTCACTGGGCTCAACCCTTGGTGTCCCACATCATCCCACAGCTGATCTGGTCCTTGGCACCCCCCACTCCCCTACTGGGGACACAGCCCTCACTGTGCCCCATGGAGACAGTACTGTCACCTCCTCAGGGACTATGGTCCTTGGCATCCCTTGTCCCATGAGGCACAGTCCTATCACCCTGTGGGACACGGTCCTCAACATCCTCCCCTCCATGGGTTCACAGCCCTCGGCGTCCCCACCATCCTGGGGGATACAGCCCCCTCTATCTCTCCACCACCCCATGGTGGCACAGCCCTTGGTGTCCCCACCACCCCAGGGGACGCAGCCCTCAGTACCCCTTCCCAGGAGGGCCACCCCCATCACCTCTGCACGCTTGACAAACTCCTCGGTGGCGGCGTCGGCGTTGTCCCTCTGCCCACGCCAGGCGCTGAGCGCCGACGCCTGCAGCGCCCGCCCGTAGGAGAAGGTGAGGGCCCATGGCCGCACCAGTGGGCACGTGTTGATGGCATTGAGGTTGATGGAAGCCTCCTCCTCACTCTGACCCCCAGACAGGAAAGTGACACCTGCAGAGAGCAGAGTTATGGCACTGGGCAGGGGGACACAGGCCATCCCCCTCCTGGTCCCTGCCACATCCCAGGGCTGGTACCTGGCACGGCTGGGGGCACAGTGCGGCGCAGAGCGGTGACAGTGGCCATGGCAATCTCCTCAGGGCTGTATTTGGTGGGGCAGGAGTGCCCAGGGGTCACCATGTTGGGCTTCAGCAGGGTCCCCTCCAGGTAGACATGGTGATCGCTCAGTGCCTTGTAGACAGCTGCCAGCACCTGGGGAGGATGGGCAGTGTGGAGTCCCCCCAGCAGGACACAGCACAGCATGATGCCCACCCTGCTTCCACCCCACCACTCACCTTCTCCGTCACATACTGGCACCGCTTGAGATCGTGGTCACCATCAGGCAGGATCTCCGGCTCCACGATGGGCACGATGCCGTTCTGCAAACAGCAGGCAGATGCCGTCACGGTGATGTCCCTGGGCATCCCCCAGCCCCATGGCTGTGTGGGACAATGCCCACACCCAGGGAGCGATGCTCACCCCCAAGGCTCAACACCAAAACCCTTGCCAGCGATGTCCAGCCCCACGGGGGGATGCCCAGCCTGGGAGGGTCAATTCTTGACCCCATGGAGCAATGTCTGTGTTTGTGAGGTGATGCCCAGCCCCACAGAGCAATGCCTGGCCCCACGGACTGATGCCTGATCCCATGAGTGATGACCACCCCACGAGGCAATGCCCAGTAACCCACGTGAGGTGTTACCTCGCGCACGGGTCACGTCCCGCCCCACCCATGGGATGATCCCCAGGGGTCATCAATGCACAGGGTCAATGCTGAGCCTCACGGATCTGTGCCCGCCTCCATGAGGCAATACCTGCCCACGCAGGTTAATACCCATCCTACAGGTCACTGCCCACCCCGTGGGGCGATGCCTGGCCCCACACACAGACCTGCTGGCAGATGCTGGCGTAGCGGGCCAGGACGTTGGCGTTCTCCATGATGGCGAGCACAGAGGGGGTGTGCTCACTGATCTTCAGCACGCAGCGCCACTTGGCAAAGTCAGCCCCATCCTTCTTGTACTGGGCACAGCGCTCCCACAGCCCATCCAGACCTGCCGGGCAGTGCATCAGCCCCACAGCCCCAAACCCATGGCCCCAAACCTCCCAGCCCCGGCCCCATCCCCTGCCCGCTCTACCTACCCTGTGTGGTGGTCTCGCCATCTGTCCCAGCCAGTGGCACAACACCCTTGTCCACCTGTGGAGTGAGGGGAAGGCGGTGCTGAGCCCCCACCAGCACCCTCCAAGCACCCTCAGCACCCCACAAACCCACCGGACATCCCCCCACACCTTGATGCCCACAACGATGCCCTTGTCCTTGATCATCTGGACGAAGGGGGTGCCATCATCAGCCTTCTGGTACATGGTCTCGTGGAAGAAGATGACCCCCCCGATGCATTTCTTCACCCGGCTGTCGGCGCTGAAGAGGATCTGGCGGTACAGCCGGCGGTTCTCCTCCGTGTTCTCCACCCCAATCTGGTTGAGGCGCTTTGCCATGCTCCCTGAGGGCACCCAACAACCTCGTCAGCCTCCAGGGTGGGGAAAAGGGGTGGCGGGGCAGATCCCCCCTTCCCCCAAACTGACCTACAGACTCATCGGCTGCCAGGATGCCCTTCCCGGGGGCCACGATCCGCAGCGCGATGTCCGACAGCTCCTTCTTCTGCTCGGCCGTGAGCGCGGGGTGTTGGTGCGTCATGGTGGCGGTGGCTGCGAGCGCACGGGGACTGAGTCACGCACCACCGGGGCGGCTCCCGAAACCACACGTACCCCCCTCCTGCGGGGACCCGGGACCCTCCACGGGGCTGGGACCCCCGCCCCACCGGTCAGGGGGTGTTGTGTAAGCCTCGTGGCGGGTATTCGTGGAGGATGCCGGGCAGTTCCCAGCCATTTTGCTGCCTTGCCAGCCCGCCCCCAGCCCAGCCATCTTGAGGGAGCGCAGCTCCGCGGGGACCGGGGCAGGGCCCCGAGGGCATGGGGATGGGGATGAGGGTACCCTGAGGCCGGGAATATCCCGCGGAGGATAGAAACAGCCCGGGGATGGGGATACCGGGGGGCCGGAAATACCCCGGGAAAGAGGGAAGAAGAGACCCCAGAGAGGCACTACCTGCGTCTGGCGGTACCCGGGGCTTGGGGGACGCCGGAGATGGCGATACCCCAGGGCCGGGGATACCCCGCGGAGAAGTACGCGGGGCATGGCGATAACCCGGAAGAACGGAAATATCCCGGGAATGGGGAACGGGGAGACGCCGGGGGCACAAGCCGGGGATGGGAGTACTCGGAGTTTGGGGTACCCCAGGGACGGCGATAGCCCGAGGCTGGCGCCGTCGCGGGGCCAGTGATGCCCCTCGGGGCAGCGCATTCCCCGGCCGGCACCATCGGGGCTCGAGCTCCGCCAGCGCACGGGAAGTCTCCGGGGTCTCCCTGATCCCCCAACACCCCCATGTTCGGGGGTCCCTCTGCCCTGGAGCCCCCCAGCCCTGCACAACCCCCGGGGATGCCGCACGGAGACATCCCGGAGGCTCGGCGGGGCTGCCGCCTCCCGCCGCCGGCGTCCCCCGGCTGCCTCCCGGCAGCTCCCCCCAGCCCCCCGGCTCCCCCCGACCCCCGGCTCCCCCGTACCGTGTAGGGCGGCGGCGGCGGGCGCGAACTGCGGGCTGCGAGCTCCGGCCCCCCGGTAAATGTGGCTGCGATGCCGCAGAGCTACGTGACCGGCGGGGCGGCACCGGGCGGGACCGGCCCCCGGGCCCGCCTCCCGCCGCCCCCGCCCCCGCCGGCCACAATCCCCCCGCCAGGGTCGTGCTTCCTCCCCCCCCCGCCGGCGACAACCCCCGCGCTGGTTGGGACCCCAGGGTGACAACCCCGGGCTGGGGACTCTGTTGTACCTCCTCTTTGCAGCCCCTCGCTGATGATGGGGACCCCTATGTGCTCCACACACACACACAGCCCGGGGACACAGCTGAGTCACCCCCTGCCATGGGCAGGGCCTCCCATGCCACACAGGCACCCCACTGTGCCACCACCAGTTGCTGCTGGAGACCCTTCTGTCCCACTGACCCCTGCCTGGTTATGGGCAGGGATCTTGTCTGCCACCCCCTTGCTGCTGCTGGGGACCCACTGTGCCCCCCTTGTGCCACTGCCAGCTAGGGGCAGCGACCTCCTGTGCCACCCCCAGGCTGAGGAAACCGCTGTGCCCCCCTATTTACACTACCAGCTCAGAACAGAGACCTTCCCCTCATTACCTCTGGGCCAGGGACCCCCCGTGCCCCCCCAGGCTGGGGTCACTTTGCCACCCCACTGTTAATGCTCCAGACACACCAGCTGGGTCACCTCTGCAAACAGGGGCCAAGCCCCAGCAGTGCTGAGCCCCAGACCCCCCAGGACAGGGTGGGGGCACTCACTGGAGACCAGCCTCCCTAAACAACCGCCTGGAACCAGCACAGGGACAATACCAGTGTCCCCACTCACCCTATGGGGACAGCTGCCAGGGCCTCGCTGTGCTGAATCCCGCCGTAAAAGGAGGGCTCAGCCACCCCGCGTGGCCCTAATCCAGGGAAAGGAGCACATTTCTCCGTGCATCACAGAGCCGGGAGCCCCCACTGCCAGCCTCTCATCTTGGGGGGCCATACCCGCCCTCCCTGCAGCCAGCGGGGTCACAGCCAGAGCAGGGAGGGAGGTGACGCCAGGGAGAAGCGAGTGCTGCTTCCCCACGGGCCACCCACGCACCTGGGAAGCAGAGGCACAGTCCCAAACACCTCCATTTCCCAGGGAAAACACCTCAATTCCCTGGGGAAATCAGGGTGTCAGCATCCAGGGTATCATGGTCCCTGCCTCGCACAGAGCACCAGGGCTGTGGCAGAGGGCAGGGGAAGGTGATTCCCTCCCCTTGGGCAGGAGAAACAGACCATTAAAAACCAGAACACTTGTTAGAGTGCTGCTATTTTGGGCCATCGCAGGGGAGGGAGGTGCCATGTGGTCCCCACGGTGGTGGGGAGCATCCTTGTGGTCGGGAACACCGGGATGGGGATCCCGCAGGAGCTGCCCTAGCAGGGAAGGAGGGAGGTGAGGTTGGAGCTGTGCTGGGAGCAGGGGAGCCCCTAAAGGGAGCCCCCCTCCATGCAGCAGCGGGGGCCAAGGGGGGGGTTGGGAGCAGGAGCTGGCAGAGCTCCCAGCACTGGCTGAGCCATGGGATGCTGCCTGCTGGAGCCATGCTGGGCAGGGGAAATGTCTCTGTGCAACAGGCGTGTGCCCACAGCCCCATGATGGGGTGCAGGATCCAGCCTCTAGAACCATCCTGACACAACAGGCATGTGCCCACAACCCCACGATGGGGGTGTGCAGGATCCAGATGATCCCGGTGGAGGGGGAAGGAGGAGGGGGGTCGCAGAGGGAATCTAGGGCAGGAGGAGGAGGGGGGAGCCGGGGAGGGAAGCTGGCTCAGCCCGGGCAGTCCGGCTGCTGCCGAGGCCGCAGGGTGGGAGCCTGGGGAATGCAGCGCCTCATTGAGAGCAAGCACTGGCAGCGGGGGATGTGGCCCCTGCCAAGAAGGAGAGGCCCTGGGGTGGCAAGGAGCTGTGCCCAGGGCCCCGTGACGGAACAGGAGCAGCCGGCACAGGCTGGACAATTTGTCCCCACCCAGAGCACCAGGAGCTTCCTGAATCCACACACCAGGCAGGGTAAACACCAACAAAACTTTATTCAATAAACAACTACAACATTAAGAAAAGTTTTAGGCTAGGGGTTTTGGGGCAGTGGCTCAGCAGCTTCCTTGCTGGCTGGTTTCAGGCCCAGGTACCACAGCAGGCTCTGGAACTCCTGGCAGACCATTGCCACCTCAGGGACAGCTGACAGGACCTGGGGACAGCAGAAGCATTAGTGAGTGTTTGGGATGGGAGGTGGTTTTACTGCAGTCACAATAAGGGGGAGCAATGAACCATAAACCTCACCTCTTTCATCTTCTCCTTCATCTCCTCGTGGGTCCTCAGCTCTTTCATGTGCTCTTTCTGGACATCACGGAGCATCGCTTCCTGCAGTGGGAGATGCCTGTCAGGAGCCTGCTCCAAACCTGGGCAGGGATGAGCCCAAAAGGGAGAGGGGAGCCCTGCCCATGTCAGGGGGGTTGGAACTAAATGATCTTTAAAGGTCCCTTCCAACACAAACCATTCTGATTCTATGACTGGCACCAAGGCAGCCCCTTGGGGCTCTCCATACCTGCGCCAGGCACTTGTCATAGAGCAGCCGTTTCTCATCCCGTTTTTCCAGGAGCAGCAGCCGCAGTTTATCCACCTGCAAAAGGAGTGAGCACTGCTGAGATCACTGTTGGGAAAGAGCCCTGGGATAGGGGGTGTTGCAGGGAGCAAAGTTTGGAGAGCTCTTCTTGTCCAGGGCGGGGTTGGTGACATGAGGAGTCCTCAGCAGCCTCCTGGCCTCACCTCCTGCCGCAGCCAGACCCGGTCCTGGACATGGGCAGTGTCCACCTTGGGCTCCTTCTCCCGCATCTCCTCCCACAGCACCTTGGCCTCCGTCTCTGCACGCTGGAGCGAGCGCTTCAGCTGGGAGACCTCTTCCTTCAGCATCTGTGGGGGGAGAGGAGTTGCTGAGAGGGGTCCTGGGACCAGCAGCCCCCCCCGGCGTGCAGCCCAGCTGTGCCCCCGTCACACACCGTGACTTCCCCACTCTTGTCAATGAGTTTCAACATCTTCTCTTCCTGCTGTTTCACCACGTCCTGCAGCTCCTTCTCACTCTGCAAGGGAGGAAGAAGCAGTGTCAGGCAGTGCCCGGCCCTGAACAACCCCAGCACCCTGTGGGGAAGAGGGTTTTCTCGTGTTCAAGAAGGTCAGACGAGCCAGGAGCACCCATGGGGCATCACCAGATTTCTCCGTGTCCTAGATCAGCGCCCGTCCCAGTTCGGCTCTGCCCTGGGGTGAGCGCTGGCCCACTTCTGGCACAGCTCACCTCGATCTTGGTCCTCAGTGTCTTGTTCAGCTTGGCAATGGTGGCAGCCTGGGCATCCATCTTCTCCTGGTTCTCCTCTGTCACCATCTCCAGACGGAGCTGCAAGTCAGAACTGGGAGAGGACAGTGGTGGTGAGCGGCTGGGGATCACACCAGAGCACAGCACCAGGTACCAAACCCCTTTCTGGGCATCCCATCAGCCCCATGGTGTGAGAAGACAACTGTCCAAACCCAGCCAGCTGGAAAAAGCCCATCTAGCCATGGCAGGAGAGGTCTAATCCAGAGCTGGGGTGAGAGGCAGACACAGGCAGGCTGCCTGCAGGAGAGACCATGCCCAGGAGAGGGATGCCCCTGTCTGGCCTTTGATGTGAGCCCCTGCTGAACTCACATCTCCTTCTGCAGTGCCTTGAACTCGCTCTGCTCCAGCTCTTGGATGCGGAAGCTCAGCATGGCAAGGTTGGAGACCACAGCTTTCAGCTCTTTCACGCTCTCCAGCAGACTCTCCTCAGGATCTGGAGGCAGGGAAGAGCCTTGTGAGCGGCATAGAGGGACATCAGCCACAGGGGACACAGAGTAAGGCATGCCTGCTCATCGCTCTCTGCAGCAGCACTGCAGTTTTGCAGCAGGGTCCAGGGCATGGTGATAGCCCCAATACCTTCTGGCTTTGGTGTGGATGTGAGTTTGTCCTTGGCAACAGCACTCCCACCTCTGGTGGTTTCATTGGCATCTGCGAGAGGAGAGGACAGAGGCTGTGCCCAGCCCTGCACATCCCCCAGCATGGGAGGGAGCCATCCCCATCCTCATGCCCCAAAACCCAGGCAGGGGGTGCCAGCCCACCTTTTCCTGACATGGCTTTCAGGACGCTGCCCACAAAGGAGCTGCCGGCGCAGTGTGGGGTGCGGTGTGCTGGCGTGCGGAAGGCAGGGGTCCAGGCACGCCGGGGTGTCTGCCAGCCTGTGGCCCGCCCTCCTGGGGTCCAGGCTTTGCTTCTTGATGGGGCATCATCGTTATCCTTCAGAGGGGAAGAAGAGCACAGCACCAGAGTGCAGCTTGTGACTGCCCCAGCAAGCATGGGGGTCTGGAAGTTACGCCATGGAGAGGCACTGGTGTGTGACTGCCCCTTGTCTCCAGCACAAGGTTCCTACCTGCTCTTCTAGAGCGGCCTTGAGGCAGTCAGCGAGCTCCTGCAGCCGTGTGTGGCACTCTGCAATGTCCTTGGAGCACCAGGAAACTTTGCTCCTCTTCATCTGCACATTGAGGAGCTCGGCCTTGGTGCTCTCTACCTCCTTGCTCAGGGCAGCCTGCTCTTCCCTATGGGATGGCATCAGCCTCAGCAGGAGCAGCATATTCCCCCTCCTTGATGTGGGAAGGGGACATTTCCCATGCCAGCCTCTCACCATGAACCAGCAATGGTGCAAATCCTACAGATTTGGGAAGCTTATCCCGAGATGGGGTCTCTGCTGGGCTTCTCCAAGTGTCTCCCACCCACCTGGACAACCACACTTGGCTGGGGCAGAAATGACCATAGCCATGGCCCCCTCTGTCTCCCCCACCCCCCAGGAAGGGCTTGATTTCCTAAAAATAGAGGGGTTCAAGTGGAGGTGGTGAGTGGGGCAGTACCGCAGGCGTTGGTGGGAATCCACCAGCTTCTCGTGCTGCAGGGTACGCTCCTGCAGAGTGGCCTGTGTGGAGTTCAGCCTGGCCTCCACCTCCAGCAGCTGCATGCGGGACATGTTGTTCTCCTGATCGAGGAACTGCAAGAGAATGGAGGGACATGGCCATGAGCAGCCAAAGGGAGACCCAGAGGGGCGCATTGGGACCCCCAGCACAGACCCTCCCCTGCCTCAGGGTGCTGTTTCCAATCAAGGGCAGCTTTATCCCAGCAGATAACTCCTGGAAACCAGCAGTTTACTGGGGACATAGGACAGGCTGGGAGATGGCTCCATGCCTGCAGGGGAAAATTATCTCCAAGAGCTGCCCAGCCCCCTCCCGGGGAATCACCCGATGGGCAGGATGAAAAGCTGTGCTACGTGCGGGATGTCAACCCGCCCTCGAGGGCTCATCCCCCCTCTGCAGGAGGGCTAATCCCGCTCCTGGCCGGTTGCCAGCATTCTGGAGAGGCCATTATGGGGGCCAGCAGCACTTGACAGTGCGGGCAGGGTCAGGCAGCTCCTACCTCCCGCCACTCGGTGGCCTCCAGCAGCTCCTGGCACAGCTCATCACGCCTCCCCTTCAGGGTCTTGTTCTCCTGTGCCAGCCTATGGGGAGGGGATGGAGTCAGGGAGTGCTGCATTTTGGGGGCAAGGGGTGAGAAGGGGCTCAGAACCCCAGGGCTCAAACCCACTCATCCAGCTTCTCCTGCTGCTTCTTGTTTTCCTGCTGCAGTGCATCCCGCTCCTGTTCCACACTGGCCAGATTTGTCATCACGGAGCTCAGGTCTGCAAGGAACAGAGCCGTCAGTGCAGAAGGACAGGGGCAGTGGGGATGGGGCAGCTACAAACCCCCATGTCACCCACCCCTACCTGTTGTAAGGCGTGAGTTGGCGACCGTCAGCTGCTCCAGCTGAGCCTCCGCATTCTGCAGGGCCATCGAGGTCTCCTGCAGCTGGTGAGACACCTGTGGGGGCACAGTGCTTGTTTTAGGCTGCTCCTCCCCATGGGGTGCCCCAAATCACCCTGTGCCTCGGACATCACTCAGCACCAGGCACCTCCCTACCTCCTCCTTGGCTTGAAGAGCTTCATCTGCTCGCTGCCTCTTGGCATCCCGCTCCTCCAGGCAGCCCCGCAGCTTGCTGGGCACACGCTCCAGCACGGCCTTGCACCGGGACATCAGGGACCTCACCTGCTCCCGCTGGGAAGGGAGACAGCACCGGGCAGCTCAGCATGGCACTGCCATGGCACTGGTGGCACTGCCCTGCTGTGTGACCAGGGACAGGTCTGCAGGCAGGCTGCTCATGGCACAGAGCACTGTCAGGGCAGCAAGGGGCTGAGCCCCCTCAGGGACACCCCTCACCTCCACACCCATGGCTTTCCTTTCCTTCTGCAGATTTTCAAAGGTGACATCTCTGATTTTCCGGAAAGCCTGAGCCTCGGCAGACAGGGATTTCTGTGGGGTAGGCAAGATGAGTCAGCGGTGCCATGGTGGAGAAGCAACATTTAATGGCCCCCGAGGCCAAATTTGCAGCAGCTTCCCAGCAGCAGCACCAGGAAACCTCCAGTGCACCCAAGCCCATCGCAGAGCATCACCAAGGACATGGGGATGCCCTTCCAGGCCCCAATCACCCAGGTGGGGGGCAGCTGGGGGTACCACCCCACTCAGTACCTGCAGGTCGATGGCCTCTGCTAGCAGGGTGCACAGCTCTCTCTGGGAGGCCAAGCTCTGGTCACGGGCACTGATCTGGGCACTGGCGTGGGCACGGAAGGCCTCCAGGAAGCGATAGCCCTGCAAAGGAGAGGATGCTGCCCCAGGCATGCTGCTGCATGAGGGGCCACTCCCAGGAGCCATCTCTGCATGTTGCACCAGCCTACGATTCCTGCTCCCAGCAGGACACAGCTCACACCAAAAACCCACCCAGAGAGCTCCATCTCCCCACGCAGCCACAGCACCCTTGGCCTTCCATAATGGGTTTTTCCCTTGGGATGCCAAGAGACCCTCACCCCCCATGCAAAGGCATGAACACAGGAGAGACTGCTCCCAAAAGCTACTCCTTTACCTCCTCCTTGGCTCGAAGGGCTTCATCTGCTCGCTGCCTCATGGCATCCCGCTCCTCCAGGCAGCTCTTCAGCTTGCTGGGCACTCTTTCCAGCATGGCCTTGCACCGGGACACCAGGGCCCTCACCTGCTCCCGCTGCAGAAGGAGACAGCACTGTGAGACACTGGGGACAGCTGCCGTGGGTGCTGGCAGCGCCAGCATCTCCCAAAACCCAGGGGAAAGGGGAACCAGACTGACACATGAGGGCTCACCTCCTGTGCGAGGGCTCCCTTCTCATCCTGCAATCTCTGAAAGGCGGCATCCACGAGGCCTCGGAACAGGAGGCGCTGGCTCCTCCAGGTGCTCTAGGGAAGGGACAAGGACACTGGAATTCCAGCAGCACTCCTGTAGCTGGCACAGACAGTCCCAGGCACATACGTGTGCCCTGCCCAGCTGAGACCCAGCACACTCATTGCACGCAGCCAGTGAGACACACCACGTTCTTGGCAGCCAGCTCCAGCTCCTGCTGCAGACCCTGCTCTGCTCCCCGCTGCCGCTGCAGGGCCACTGTTTTCTTCCACTGCTCGAGGTAGAGGTGGTGGTAAATCTCCTCCTCCTAAGGGCATCCAGCAGAGCAGAGAGGGCTTAGCACCAGCCCCACTTCACCCTGGGTCCAGCAAGCGCTGGTCAGCCATGACATCTTCCATCCTCCCTCTGCGTGTGCCAGGGATGTTTCCCCCCACAAGGGTTCAAATCCAGCAAACTCAGCGGGTTGATCCGGGCGTGATAATGCAGCAACCGGGCGCGTGATGCTGTGCTGCAGCAGCCCTGCTTTACTTCCACTCCACTGGGCTGAAGCCCAGCCGGGGTCACCGTCTCGCCAGCGGCACATAGGCACTGTCACGGCACCAAGGCTGCTGGGAACAGGGTGGCATCACCTCAGAGAGGACTCTTACCCCTTCAGGGCGGGTGATGTCCGTCTGTGTGATTGTGTCCCTCTGCTCAGCCGGCCCCACCCCAGGCACCAGCCGCTGGCTCCCCTGCAAGCCACGCAGCTGGAGCGCCAGGGCTTCGATGATGATGAGGGTGCTCTCCAGCCGCCCCTCCAGCTCTGCCCGTGGCAGGGTCTTCAGCTCCTCCCGGGGACAGCTGGGGACAGAGAGAGGACTTAGGGCAGGGACAGCCCACAGGTGCCACAGCCCCAGCCAGGGGAGTATGTCCTCATACTTACCGCCAGAGCAAGGAGTCTGTTTCAGTAGCACTGTCCTTGGCACAGAGCAGGCCTCCCCCAGATCTGTTTATGCTCCTTTCCCACAGGTCCTGGATGCTCATGAAGGTGCCGGCAACCCCGCTGGGCACAGGGGTCGTGCTGGTGCCAGTCACCACGCTGGGCACA
>NW_020897744.1:2062232-2117599 GCF_003984885.1 Neopelma chrysocephalum | reverse complement strand
TCGTGCTGGTGCCAGTCACCACGCTGGGCACAGGGGTCGTGCTGGTGTCAGTCACCACACTGGCCACTGGGGTCGTGCTGGTGTCAGTTACCACGCTGGCCACAGGGGTCATGCTGGTGCCAGCATCCACGCTGCCCACTGGGGTCATGCTAGTGCCAGCATCCACGTTAGCCACTGGGGTCGTGCTGGTGCCAGTGACCGTGGTGGACACAGGGGCGATGCTGCAGTTGGCATCTTGCCGTGGCATGTGGAGGGGCAGGCTGTGCTGCAGGGATTCTATCAGGGATGGGACATTGAGGGTCTTCTCCAGCCACTCCAGTGGTAACATCCAGGACACAGCACCTGGGGCCGACTCAGGAGAGGTGACAGGGGCGATGGTTGCCTCTGACCCAGCAGGCTCCAACACACTTGTCCCAATGGAAGCAAGTCCAGGTGGGCTCTGCTCTGGAGGGGCAGGGGACTCGGCTCCTTCAGGGGTGCCTTGGCAAGGCAGAGGACCAGCACTCCTATCTCCAGATGGGGACTCAGAGGCCACAGGGCTGCAGGAAAAGTCTGGGGGTGCCACTTGCCACCCATGGAAAGAAACATTCTGTGGGGTGGAGCTGGTGCCAGGAGGCCCTGGGGTGCAGGGTCCTATGATGGAGCTGCACAGGGGGGCTTTCATGGCGCTGCCAGGGGACTTAGGGGTGCTGGGCACAGGGATGGAGTTGCACAGGGGAGCTGGCAGAGTGTTTCCAGGGGACTCCAGGGTGCTGGCCACAGGGATGGAGTTGCACGGGGGAGCTGACGCAGTGTTTCCAGAGGGCTCCAGGGTGCTGGGGACTGGGATGGAGCTGCACATGGAGGCTGGCACGGTGATGTTGGAGGGCTCTGTGTTGCTGAGCCTCTGGACCAGGCTGCACTGAGGTGCTGGCACAGTGTTGTCAGGGTGCTTTGGAGTGCTGACCTTTGGGGTGCTGACCTTTGGAATAGGACTGCCAGGGGCCTCTGGGCTGGTGCTGCTGGGGGGCTCCAAGGCATCAGACATAAGGGTGGGATTGCTGGGGGCCTCAGAGGCACCAGGCTTAAGGGTGGGAGTCTTGGGAAGCTCTGAGGTGCGGGGGCCCAGGGTAGAAGTCCTGGAGGGCTCCAAAGTGGTGCTGTTGTGGGGCCCTGGGGTGCAAGGCATTGGGGTGGTGCTGCTGGGGGGGAGCAGGGTAGCACTTTGCAGGGGTCCAGGGGTGCAAGGCATCGTGGTGACTCTGCTGCAGGGAGCCCTGGCCCGGGACACTGGGGTGGCACAGTCATGGTCCTACATTTGGGGGGAAGGGGATGTCAGAGCAGCCCTGCCCTTCCCCCCTGCACCCAGCAACCGTTTCCCCAGCCTCCCCTTTTCCCCCCACCCCACTGCCCTGTAAGGGTAGAAGACCCTTCCAAAAGATTTTACAAGACTAGAGTTTTTCACTTAAGAAACCTTTCCCCACAGGCAGTTTTAATGTTTTCTCCTCCTCCATTCCAGAGAAAAGCTCCCTGGTATGAGAAAAGGTAAGTTCTACAGACATGTCGAAGGCCCTCACAGAGCGGGGGGCGGGCAGGGATGATAAAAGCCCTGAGAAGAACAGGGGGGAGTGCCTTTTCCCAGGGCCTGGTGTTTGAAACGCCGATAAGGTTAATGTTCTTTTAAGTCTAGCGTTCTCGACTTCGGCAATAATTTTTCCTACAATCCTTCCACTGCCTGGCATTTCGGGGGTACCTGCGCGTTATCTCACTTCACACGCCCACCCAGTGCCCCCGTACCCCCTATGCCCCGCAGTGTCCACAGTTCCAGTGCACCCCAGCAGACCTCCCCGTTACCCGTTCGTTACCCGCCGCACACCGACCTTGAGCCGCAGCCGGTGGAACAGCGGGGTCAGCCCGGTCCGGTCGGCGCTCGCTTGCAGCTGCAGCTCCCGCAGCGCGGTGCGCGGAGGCCGCTTCTGCGCCTGGGCGGACACCGGGGGTCAGCGGCAGCAGCACAGGCAGTGCCCCCGCCTCCACACGCACTCACACACACACACAGACACCGGGAGCGCTCCGGGCCGCCCTGAAACCGCCACCGCCCCCCCGCCCCCTCACGCCCCACTGGATCATCCAAACCGCCCCGGCCCGCACTCACGGCGGGAGTCCTGTCAGCCTGCATGGCCCGGGAATGTTGCCGGCCCTGCTCACGCTCTCGGTCTCGCTCTCGGGCCTGCTCTCGGTGCCGGTGCGTGCCGTGCCCCGCCCGGGTGGTCTCGCGAGCCGGTTCTCAGTACCCGGCCCGGCCCCGCCGCCCGCGCGCCGCCGGTTTGAAAACCAGAAGTGCCTCTGATTGACTGCGCCGCGCGCGCGTCACCGCCGAGGCGGGGCCTGCGCGGAGGCCGCGCCCACCCCGGGAAGCCCCGCCCCCATCGCGCTGGGCGGCCCCGGGCGCGGACAGATGGACAGACGGACAGATGGACAGGGGCACGGACCCAGCTCCCTCCCGACTCTGGGACTCCCCCAGCGCCCGCCCCTGGGGAACCAGTCTTACACGGCCCCCCCCCCCGCCCAGATCTGCCCTAACCCCGACCCGAGCGAGCGGGGCTCCAGTCCCGCGACCCGCCGCGGTGGTCGCGCTTTCCCCCCGGATGTCCCGCAGGAGTCAGGGCAGCACCTTCAGCAGTGCCCGCGGCTCTCGGGTTTATTGCTCCCGCGGGGAGAGGTACAGAGTTGAGGTACCCGGGGGTGAGGTTGGGGGGTACCCGGGTAGCCCGTGGGGTACCCGGCCCAGCAGGGTCCGACCCGCTGCCGGGGTGGGGGGATTTCCCTGAGCGATGCCGAGGGTCCCAGCCATGGTGGCTCAGCCAGGCCAGGGCCGGTCCGGGGAGGCGGCGAGGTCGTAGTCAAAGTCGGCGAAGGTGGCGGGGTCGGGCGGGGACTGCTCGCGGGGTTGCGGGGCCACTGCCACCACCACCGGGTCCTTCTGCAGCAGGTCAGCGTCGAAGGCCACTCCACGGAAGAACGGGTGGCCCTGGAAGTGGTGGAGGTAGCGCAGGCGGTACAGGGGGTTGTGGCACAGCAACTGGGGAACAGAGGGAGGACAGTGAGTGGTGGGGATCCCAGCATCCGGAGGGAGCCCCAAAATCAAGGCAGGAAGGTTACCTCGGCAAGCAGCCGGGCCAGCTCAGGGCTGAATGCAGGTGGGCTCTCATAGCTGCTCTGTTTGACACGTTCCAGCATGGCCACATGGTCCCCCGCCGGCGCCACAGGGAACTGGGGGGACATGGAATGAATTCTGGGTCTCCCTGGGGTGTCCCTGATTCCCCCACCACGCTGTGGTCTCACCTCCCCGCTGGCCAGGGCGAAGAGCAGGACTCCCAGGGACCACCAGTCGGCTGCGTGGCTGTAGGGCCCCCCGCTCAGCACCTCCGGGGCTGTGGGGATGAGTGGGTGAGCACCTGGGGGGGCCATGCCCCCCACCGTAGCCCCCCTCTGCCCCCTTACCCATGTACTGCAGGGTGCCACAGATTGTGTGGGCTCGCTCGCCCCACTGCAGGTACCGGGAGAGGCCAAAGTCTGTGAGCTTGAGGTGCCCTGCAGGGGAACCCACGGAGAAGTTGTCCCCATGGAGAAGGTGTCCCCATGGATGGGGTGTCCCCAAGGCGGTGTGACCAATCTCTTACCTCTCTCATCCAGGAGGATGTTCTCCATCTGAAATGAGAGAGGCACTGAGGTGGCTTCTCCATACCAGGGGTTCAGAACCCCCCCCACCCCATCCTCCAGCCCCCCAGCACTGCTGCCACCCACCTTCACATCTCTGTGCATGATGCCCAGGTCATGGAGGTACACTGGGGAGAAGACAGAGCCATCAGTGCCACGTGACCCCTCCCAGCACGGTGCCCACTGCCACCCCCAGTCCCCCTGGCAGGCAGCTGCCCACGCTGGGGGATAGCTGATCCTACCTGCGGCTCCCCGTTGGTGGGGACAGTGGTGGCTGCCCCCGGCATGGCAGGTCACTCACCCAGCACCAGCACCAGTTCGGCGGCAAACAGGCGGACGGTGGCCTCGGCGAAGCAGCCGGCGGCGCGCCAGAGCGCGTGCAGGTCCCCAGTGCTGCAGTAGGTGCACACTGCCGGGACAGGGGACATACCTTACTGACGGGCTGTACCATGGGGTCAGGCAGGCATGAGGGACACCAGGGTGGCATGGGCACGGGACTCCACGGGGGTAACTGTGGCCATGCACCCAGGTGACACGGGCACCATGGCCGTGCACCGAGGTGATGGAAGCGCTAGGGTTATAAGGGCAGCGAGGTGGCACAAGCACCAGGGCAATATGGGCACTAAGGTGACAAAGGCATGACTAAGGTAACATGGGAGCATGCGAGTACTGGGGCCGTGTCCCATGGTGACATGGGCTCCAGAGCCACGTGGGCAGCACTGTGGCGACACAGATACCAAAGTGACATGTTCCTTGGGGTCACACAGGCACTGGCAACAAGCAAACTGCAGGGACTGAGGTAGCACAGCCACCAGGGCCGCCGGGGCCATGGAGGCACTAGGGCTGGGGTGCTTTGTTCATGCCCACACTGGTCCCTGTGCTGCTGTGGCTTGTTTCCATCCCTACCCCTCCACCCCTGTGCGTGTGGCGGGTGCGGGGTGGGAGATGGGAGCCGGCAGCCAAGCGCCTGGATCCCCACGGGGCAGCGGCTGCGCGGGGGGAGCGCGCGCGTGTGCGGGGACACGTGTGCGGGCGGCGGGGACACGTGCACGGGCAGGGGGGGCCGGGGCGAGCCCGCAGGCAGATGGTCACTCACTGATGAAGAGGTGGCGCTGGCCCTGCCAGCTGTCCCCCAGCCCGTGGACAAACGGGTGCCTGACCTGTCTCTGGGGATACAAAGCAGAGAGGGTGAGCGGTCCCCGGGGTGGGGAGCCAAGGGGGGGCCGGGGACCCCGCTTCTGCCGCCTTCCATCCGCAGCCCCCACAGCCTCCTCATGTCCCCATGGCCACCCTGAACCCCTCCACGGACTGAGGTGCCTCCTGGATCCCCCCTTAACCTGTATGCTGACTTCTTCCTTGCACTGCTTGAGGGTGTCACGGCGCAGCACCTCCACTTTGGGCACGACCTGGGGGGCGTGAGGGGCTGTCAGAGGGGGACAGGGGCAGCTGAGGGCACCCCCATGGGCCCCGGGGGCAGCACCCACCTTCACAGCGCAGACCTTCTCCCGCCCACAGTCCAGCACTTTGAGGATGGTCCCGAAGGAGCCTTTGGCCACAAAGCCCAGGATCTGGAGGGGAAGGGGGAAGGAACGGGGTCTGAGCACTCCATGGAGATGGACTTGGGGTGCTTAGGAAGGGGGTGGTGCGGGGGGGGGGAGGGTGTGGGCACAGAGCACCGTGGGGACACATGGGGACCAGGAGAACCCAATAGGGACCCCAGCAGGATACATGGGGACCCAGTGTGGGGCACAGGGACATGGAGGACCGGGACAGTGGTGGATGTTGACAGAATGCACAGGACCCCGGTACTACACGCGAGATCCGGGTGGAGTGCAGAGGAATCCCGGTGGAACACAGAGAGACTCGACACGGGGCACGAGGACGTGGCAGGGGTAGAAGGGTACCCGGCGGGACGGCCGGGGACACCGCTAAGGATGCACAGGGACCCGTACAGCGTGCGGGGAGAGCTCGGTAAGGCGGTCGGCAGTGCCGGGATGGTGGCGCGGAATACACGGTCGGCGCAGGAGGATGCTCGGGGCGCTGGGGAACCCCGGTAGGACGTGCAGGAACCCCGATAGGACGAGCAGGAATCCCAGTACAGGGTGCGAGGGGACCCGTTAGGGCGCCCGGGGCTGCCGGGGAAGGATGCGGGATGCGCGGGCGCCCCAGGAGGACGTTCGGGGACCCCGTTCGGATGCACCGGGACCCCGTTCGGAGGGTGGGGGCCCCGGGACGGCACCTTGAGCTGCTGCTGGCGGGCGGAGGGGCGGACGGGGAACTCCGGCAGGAACAACGAGACGAGCTGCGGCAGCGGCCACCCGGGCAGAGGCGGCTCCTCGGCGGGGCCCCGCGGGGCCAGGGCGAGCCCCGGTACTGGCACCGGTACCGATACCGGCATCGACCCAGCGCGGCTCAGCAGCGCCCGCACCCACGACCCCACGGCGCGGCCCTGCGGAACCGGGGACAGCGTCACCCAGGGGATCCCGAGGCGGGGGATGCCCGGGGGGACCCCACGGGATGATGCCGCCGCACGCACCTGGGGGGGCCGCACCGGGGCCGGGCCGGGGCCGCTGCTCGTTGCTCCCATCGCGGCGCCGCCCGGCCGCGCCCCGGGCCCGGGCCCCGGTAATCGCCGCCTTACATAACCCCGCCGCCCCGCCCCGCCCCGCCCGCCGCGACCACCCCCCGCCCCAGGGCACGGCGGCGGTGCTGCCCCTTGCACCGCGACACCCACCCGTGACCGATCCCCCACCCTCCGGGACCCCCCACCACCACCACTTTGGGGTCGCTCACTCACCTGTGACTGATCCCGACTCTGATCCGGGATCCCCCCTACACACATTAGGGTTGCCAGTGCTCCCCATGACTGATCCTGCCCTCACTCCAGGACCCCTCCTTGCACACTTTGGGGCTCCCCCTTCAACCTTTCCTTTGCACCCCACTTGCTGCGGCCACCAGGGTGTGCGCACAGCCCACACTGAGCCCTGGCATGGCCCCAGGCAGCGATGGGCTCATGGAGAAGATCTGAGAGGGCTAAGTGTACAGGCTGAGCCCCCAAAGTGGGTTCCCCGAGCAACTCCTGGGGAAGGGCAAGGGATGAAGCCCCCCCAGACAGGGTGCTGCCAGGCTGAGGGAGGGGACAGCACTGAGCCTGACACTGCAGGGAGGTGAGAAGCAAGCCACTGGCTCAAGACTGGTCCAAATTAAAAACTCTTTTATTTAAACTCTCTCCCGTTCCCCTTTCTCCCAGCCTGGAGCGATCCTGCTGCTTCACCAGGCCCAGGGGCTGGGCCCAGCACCCGCACAGCAGGGAGGGGGGGAAGCTCGCGGGAGCCCTTGGCACGAGGGCCTGTGCCCCACAAAGCGGCTCCGGAGCACCTTGTGCCCCCACATCCCCGTGCTGCTGCACCCCTGCTCCGCAGCGACGGGGCTGCCGAGGGCCTGCGCGTGGCTAATCCCTGCCTCGCGCATCACTGTGCCGAGCAGCGCAGCTCCCCCTCCGCCTTAGGGGTGCCCCCCAAGGGGGGAGCACGGGGCACCCCAGTCCCTTCCCGGCCTGCCGGGTGCTGCTGTCATTTGCGCCTGCCGAAGATCGACTTCTTGCTGGGGTTCTTCTCGCCCACACTCAGCCCGATGAGCAGACGCGCCTTCTCGTCCTCCTCCTGCTGCTGGATGGTCCCGTCTGATTTGCTTTCCAGCTTCCCCCGGGCCTCTGCGCCCGCCGCTGGCTTCAGGCGTAGCTTCTCTTTGATCACCTGCCCCGGGAGTTAGGGGGCTCAGCATTCCATGGCCACACCCAGGCCCCTCGGCACGGGGGAGAGCCTGAGTTGCCGAGCCAGTGTGTCTGCTTCCCACTCTGGACAACATGCCACCTGCCTGGGGTTACCATCTCCAATCTGGGCAGAGCAGCTCTGGCAGCCTCCAGGGCAGGAAGTGGGATGGGGTCCCACATACCTGTGCTACCAAGGCTTTGCGGCTGTCCCTCTTCACCGCCATGGCAAAGTCCAGCCACGTCCACGTGTTGTTGTGGTACTCCAGGCACGGCAGCACCAGGTTCAGGTCACCCCAGTCCACGCTGTTCTTCTCACCCTGAGTGATGGGGGTGTCAG
Source organism: Neopelma chrysocephalum (assembly GCF_003984885.1). Taxonomy (NCBI): domain Eukaryota; kingdom Metazoa; phylum Chordata; class Aves; order Passeriformes; family Pipridae; genus Neopelma; species Neopelma chrysocephalum. The sequence goes on along the minus strand of NW_020897744.1, from coordinate 2,109,791 downwards.
GTAGTGTGGGATGATGGCCCAGATCACCCCCAGCATGGCCCATCCCTCCAGCCACGCACCTTGTAGCTGACACAGAGTGGCACCTGCGGGATCTTGATGTAGATGAAGGAGTTGTTCATGGCTGCACGCTCCTTCATCTTGTCAATGTCATCCACGGGATGCTGGAGACAGAGCAGGAACCATGAGCAGAAGGGAAGTTATGCCAATGCATTTTTTGATTTTTAGCTTTTTCTAGATTTTAGAAGTAGCTGTATTATATGCCCTAGCAGTATTTTCCAGTAAAAGTAATGGCAGCAGCTTAATGATTGCACCTACCAAACCCCATTCCATATCACTCCCTCAAAATTCCATTAGCTTGTTTAGACTTCCCTCAAGGTAGGCCTTCATTCTGTTTAAGAACATCTGCACCCTGGCCTGGACAACAAGATAACATGCAGGCACAGGATCTACCCTCTTTATCTTATCTTATCCACTAAGTTGTCTCGGAGTCCTGTTTTTCTGCGGTCTCTTAAGGCAACAGAAGGAGAGGGGACACAGCCAGGAACCAGCAGGGAAGGGACAGCCGGGCACTAGGCCAAGGCATTGCTTCACCACGGAGAGGTGAGAGCTGCTCTGGCATGGTGGTAGAAAAATGAGATGCTGCAGGGATCACATCAAGCGTGCAGGCGCCTGGTTGTAAAGGATGCAAATCCTCATGGTGGGAGGGAGCAAGAGAGAACAGACAGGCAAGTGGGGGAGGATATGGCTGGCTAGCCCTGAAACCAAGGAAAAACAGACTGACACCACAGCAGGGCTCTCCCAGATTCCCCCCCCAAGGCAGCAGCAGGTACCTCGGGTGCTTTTCGGAATGATCTTCTGACCCCTGATGTCCGATTCAGTCCCTGAGCAACTCCCTTGCCTGGGCCCAGTGAGTCATCGGCCACGATCAGCTGCCGCGGCTTCACCACGGGGATCCCTGGGGCAAACAGGGTGGGAGGTGGTGGCTGGTGTCCAGCTGGGGGTTAGCCATGACCCAGACCCTCCCACCGGCTCCCTGTCCACAGGGGAGACCACAAATCCCTGTTCCTCAACACAGGGCTTGCCAGCAGCTGCCCACAAACATAACGTGGACATGCAGACAGAGCTGCTCAAGGACATCCAGGGAGGAGGGTGATCATGAGCCTCTCACCTGTCGTCACCAGCTTGGACTTATCTTCCTCATCCCCCACCTCCTCCTCCTCCACATTACGGCCGGGGAAGAAGAAACCCATCATCCTGTGAAAGAACTGGTGGGTGAGCTGGATGGTGAGGGGTACCACATTCACCTGTGGGGAGAGAGACATGTCAGAGCCAGGCACACGCTGCCTATGCCCCACAGAGACCCTGGCAGCTCCCAGTCCAGTCCTGGCACCTCAAAATGCTCCTTAATGGAGATGCCTCCCACGGGTGGCCGGACCTTGCTGAAAATCCTCAGTGCCAGCTGCCGGCCAGACTGGCAGGAGCTCTGGGGACGCAGCACCACCTGCAGGGAAGAGGACGGGTGGCTGGGGTGAGGACAGGTCACTCTGGCCAGGCCACCTACGTGTCTCCAGGACACAGGGCTGCTCCCCCAGGCTGCCACTTGCCTTGTACACAGCGTTGGGCAGGAGGTTGTTCATCGTCACCCAGCCCAGCTCCAGCAGATGCTCGGCCGTGTCATCAGACTTGTTGACCTGCACAGACAAACCTGTCAGCCCTCCATGTCCCTGTCCCCAGCTTGGGGGCTGTGGGTATCACTGGCTAGCTCCACACCTTGCTGTAGAGGAAGCGCTGGAGCTCCAGCTCGGCTATGCCCAGCTGCCCGTCCTCCTCGGTCAGGCGCCAGCGGGCCTGGGCAAAGTAGAACTCAGTGCGCCGTGCCACGCTCACATCCTCTGGCTGCTTTCGCAGCTCCATCTTGTTGGCTCGCTGCAGCTGGAAGTCCTTGAAGCACCTGCAGCAGAGAGGAGAGCACTGGGATGTGGGAGCCCTCAGTAAGAGGGACACAATGCTAAGGAAGCCAGAGATCGTAGAATCATAGAATGGTTTGGATTGGAAGGGACCTTAAATCTCATCTATTTCCAACCCCCTGTTACAGGCAGGGACACCTTCCACTAGACCAGGTTGCTCCAAGCCCTGTCCAACCAGGCCTTGGACACTTCCAGGGCTGGGGCAGCCACAGCTTCTCTGGGCAACCTGTGCCAGGGCCTCACCACCATCACAGGCAATAATTTCTTCCTAATACCCAATCCAAACCTGCTTTCAGTTTCAAGCCATTCCCCCCGTCCTACCTGATGAGTATGTTCAGCTCCTCGCTCTCCAGCTGCAGGTCAGCTTTCTCCTGGCTTAGCTGCTGCTGCAGCCTGTGGTTCAGGTCGAGCAGGATCTCGTTTTTGCTGTCATCCTTCAAGGACTGAAGGACAGACAACCCTCAGCACCCTCTGCCCTGGAGTGGGGATCCCGGGGAGCCGGGCACTGCCTGTATGTGGGCTCACCTTCATGTTGGAGTACATCTGCTTCTCCAGCTGCCGGATCTGGGCCACGTGCTGCCGCACGGCCTCTTGCAGGTGTAGGATACTGCTGCGCTGCTCCTCGGGGTTGCTGGAGATTTCCAGCTGGAAGCGCACCCGCTGTTTCTTCTCGCTGTGCTCCTGGACATGGGGACAGGGGAAGGTTAGGAGCGTCTGGGTGCAGTGAGTGACACAGTGACCTGAAGTCCTGTGGTGTAGGGGGTTGAGGGGATGCAGCAACCAGCTTTGACCTTGAGCTACAGCTGTGGCCTGGCAAAGGAACAAGTAAAACATCATTAAGGAAGAAAATGTGAGAAAGAGAAGAAAAACAGCTGCAAATAGAGGAATGTGTTTGGACATGAGAAGAGATACCAGCAATCTGTCAAGAGATGAGATGGGGCACGTGAACAGAAGCTAGAGACCAATTAGAGATGAGATACAAGCGTGTGGACAGAGGAAAAGTAGGTAAAAAGAACAAGTTTGCTTATAATAAAATCCTTGCATGCAAAATGCAGTCCGAGTGCATTATTGTCCGTCGTCAAGGGGACCCCGTGCAAGAAATGGGTGAGGAGAATTTCTCTTTTTGAGAATTTCTCTTTGTTCAAGACACATTTTGTGGCTGAAAAAAACTAAGTTTGGAAGAATGTATGAGATTAGCTGATATTTTGTCTTTCCCTCGGGCTGGACAACTTTTTGCCAGGACAGACAGAACAGACAAACCCTTATCAAAAAAGGTGTTTGCAAGGTACATAAAAGCATTCTTTCCCACAGATGGGGGAAGGAAAGAGGAGAAAGGAAAAAACTGTGAAAAGCAGTCCACAGGGCAGTATGGGTATGCCTGGGCCTTTGGTATGTATGGACAAGGAGCCCTGCTTGGTGTGTGTTGTTTCTTTCCACCCAGCTGTGAGTTTCACATGAGTATAGTGTTTCCAAAATAAACTTCCTTCAGTACCTGAAAGCCCATGGCTTAGCTCTCTGGTTACGTGTGTGCATATTTGGAGCATACAGGTGGGTACCTTGCGTTTGGGCTCCACGTGCAGCAGCAGGTTATTGACTATGTCAAGGATCATGGCATACTGCGCTGGGTTGGTGGAGATCTCCAGGTCGTGGTGGATCAGTGTGAAGGTATCCACAGCTCCTGCAGCAACACAAAAGGCAAGTGGGGCCTCAGCATGGCCAGAAACAGGATGCAAATGGTGACCAGCCAGAGACAGATGGGGGTTACACTGGTTCCAGCAGGCACAGCATGTTCAGCATCATCTGGTGCACTACAGGGGTTGTGTGCACCCCTCTGATCTCAGCAGGGCCAACACAGACCACCCCTGGAGTTAGCAAGCACCTGTGGGTCAGCCCAGAGCTCTACCCCAAGGCACACTGCCTGGACATACTGACCCTCCTGCTTCTTCAGCAGATCCTCCTTCTCCTGGTTGGCAGGAGTCTCGGGTGGCTTTATCTGCGTGGCCAGCTCAGGGTCAATGTCATGGCTGTAGCTGATGTAGTACATGCGGCAGCTGCAGCGAGAGATGATCCTCTGTACCTGCTGGGTCTGCTGGGCTTCTGAGGGCTGGTTCCAGTCTGGGGACAGGCAGAGGCACCATGGTCAGAGCACCATGTCCTGGCACATCGGGAACTTCACGGTGCAGGGCTCAGAGCATCAGCCATGCACGGACAGGTCAGATGCTCTCAGCTCCACCAGCGTTGGGGTCACACACAAGCAGGACTGGGGTAGGCACAGCAGCCAGCGCTGTAGACAGTACCTGTGGTGGTGCTGACCATGCCTCCCACTGCCTGCCCGCTCTCCATCAGCTCCTGCACTGAGTCCAGGCTCCGTTGCCGATGCTCCTCAATATTTTTCACCTGAGGAGGCAAGAAGGCACCATTGGCTGTCCCCATTCTCCCTGCCTTGGCCAGGTCAGACAGCACTGCCTGTCCACCACACAGCTCACCTATGACAGCCCCCCAGACACTCACCTCCAGCCAGAGCTGCCCGTGCTCCCCCTCAGAGGGGCTGCTCTCCGTCGTGGCGAAGTACTGCATGCCGTCCAGCAGGCACGTCCAGGACGTCTTCTGCTTCAGTGTGTCTCCGTACCAGGCAGGGTGGTGCTGGCACTGCAGCAGCTGGGCCTTGGCAGCGGACACAATCACACAGCCCTCCGTCTCCGCGCCGCGCAGAACCATCTGTGGGGGGAGGGACCCCGGGAGTCAGACCAGCCTTTCTGGGGCCCTCTCACAGCCAGGTCGTGGGGACAGGTAGGCACCTGGCAGTTCACCAGCTCGATGAGGCAGTTGCGGTTGTAGATGTCGTCGGTCTGACAGGCGGCGATGCCACAGAGCTGCTCACTGGCCCCCGACTCCTCCTCCGTGAATACCACAAACTTGTCTGTCTCCTCAATGAGCTTCTGCAGCATGTAAGCCCCTGGGGAGGGAGAAAGAGTCAGTGCAAGGCTGCAGGGGGCTGGCTGGGGGGGTACAGGGTGAAGGGAAGCATGGCTTTCAGCAGTGGGTTGCCCCTTGCTCCCCTCCCCACCGCGCTCACCCCCCGAGGAGGCTCTCTCGGGTCGGCCGCTGGTGATGGGAGCAGTCACTCTGGCAGGGATGGAGTGAGCAGAGAGTGGGCCCCGCTTCAGCTTCTTGGCCTGCAGCTGCGTGTCGATCTTCAGCCCCTTCAGGGCCTCAGTGGACAGGTTGCGCTTGAGCACAGCCGCTTTCTTGTAGCCGTCGTAGAGGCCGAAGGCGATGTCCCGGTTCGTGGTGGTCCAGGACGCCCGCAGGTCCACCAAGTGCAGCTGGTGCGTGTGGAAACCATCGTCCCCATCGCGCAGGGGCAGCTCCTGGGCACGGAGGGTGAGAGCCTCAGCATGGCAAAGCTACCTCCAGCCCCTGACCACGGGCCTCACACACAGGGGCTGGGAGCCCTGCCAGGCCCTACAGGCAGAACGTGGGGGCCAGAGCCTGGCGGACCACCCCAGAGCTGCCAGCACAGGAGCTGCCAGCTCCCACACCAGGGATGCTGTGGGTGGAACAAGGCCAGGTGCTTGGGAGAACAGAGGCCCTGAAGACCTGTCTCCTCTGAAGCCGAATCCCTCCCCCATTGCACTCAATGACCAACGTCCCCTTGTCCTGGGGATGCCACCAGGCCAGCACAGGCTGCCGTGCCCTGTGTTTGCAGTGCTACCTCCTCAGCCGTGCGGTTGCTGTGTCGCTGGTAGGTGAGGGAGGACAGGCTCAGCAGGTGGGTTTTCTTCACCAGGGTGTCGAGCTGGTGGTCAGCATTCTCGTCGCAAGTGGAGGCCATGAGGTGCACGGTGACCTGGCTCAGGTCGCTCACCATCTGCGTGATGCTCCACTCGGAAATGAGGCGTCGCATCACTGTGCCAGCTGGGGGACAGAGGGAGAGGGTCAGCCAGGGCCCTGCCATACAAGGAAGTGCTGCTGGCAGGATTCCCACTCACCTTGTGGGATGAGCCGTTGGGTGCCGCGAGTGAAGATGTGTCCCTGGCAGCATTCCACCTGGATCCCCCGCTGCTGGGCAAAGGAGGCCCAGTAATGCACCTGTGAGAGAGCAGAGAGCCCAGCTGAGAGCCCAGTGCAGGCACAGCAGGGAGGTAATACCAGCCCCCCACCCCTGGGACTTGCCTGCAGCCGAGGGAAGAGTGCAGTATAGGACAACTGCTTGTAATGCTGCCCCAGCTTCTTCTTGCTGGGTTTCATGTTGTTGAAGAGCTTCCCGCGGCAGATGGGCCGTGTCACGCTGGTCCACGTGGCCCAAAAATTCTGCATCCAGCGGAGGGTGCTGCTGTAGAGCAGGATCCGGGGCTGGGAGTGCTCTGAGAATATACCCACTGTCAGCACCCTGGGGCAGGGACATGGCAGCACCCAACCCAGGACACATAAGGATTGCTCAAACCAGCATGCTCAGCCCCATGCCCCTTGTCCCAAAGGGATCCCCAGGACACTATCACCCACCTTTACTGGGCCGTGTCAGGTCCATTCGGATGGAGAGGTTGAGGTTCTCGGAGCGGAAGGCACGGTAGGAGTCATACTGCTGCCCTACTGGCACCTCAGGCAGGAATTCAGGGGAGCGCAGCACCACACCGTGGTGGTCATGGGGGTTCCCGTGGCACAGCCACTGCAGGTCCAGTGTCATGCACAGGTCAGGCAGGTGCAGGAAGCAGCAGTCGTCATACCTGAATGCAGAAAGAGACCCCCGTCATTCCCTGGCACTGGTGGAGGCCTCTGTGCTCCAGGGCCCACACTCACTTGGAGGCTGTCCGGACGTTGATATCCAGGTTGCCCTTGAAGACAAACTGCCCGGGCTTCCAGTGGAAGGAGAGTTGGCTCCACTCCCAGTGCATGTTCTCTGTAGTGTTGTAGGGGTCCTGCAAGGACAAGTGTGAGGAGAGGGAGGTGTGAGCTGACCCCGCGCCATGTTCTGTTCCCCAGCTCAGCAGCACCCACCTCAGTGGCCAGCTGGTGCAGGTTGGCCTGTTCAATGTCCATGTGCCAATCTCCATGGAAGAGAAGGCGGCTCTTGTCCCACCAGGGCAACGGGGCACTGGGATCCTCTGAGGGCTTCGTGAGAAGATCCACACACTGGCCAATCAGGGTCCAGGCCGGGTCCCAGCAGGGCCCCCACACAATGGTGTACTGGGAGATCACAGCTGGGAACACAGAGGTTGGCTCAGCCATTTGCACGTCCCACACTGCCCCATCCCTACCCCAGCACAGAGCCCCCCATTCCTCTTACAGTGAAAGTCGTGGTAGAACTTCAAGGGTGGCATGTTCCTCTCCACCGTGGCATCCCCCCAGGGCAGCCCCAGCTTCAGGACCTGGCGGCGCCGGGAGCAGGCCTGGCCGCACTGCTCGGCTCCGATCAGCCGACCGGAGAGCTGCCAGTTCCGGATCTCAAAGAGGTAGCGAGGGTAGTCACGGATCCGCACTGCGGGGCGGAGGAAGCACTGAGACATGCGGCAGCAAAGGGACACTGCCCCAGTCCCCCACTCTCAGCCACACAAGGAACCACTCTCCTGTCACATCTCTGCTCCCTTCCCACTCCCTTGAACCTCCGAAAATCATTTTCCCTGCTTGCATGGTGTCAGCAGGTCCCTATCCTGGAAGCCCAGCCCACGCAGCCATTGTGCTGTCCTCCAAGGGCACCCTCACGTGAAGCAACTCACCAAAGAAGCTGCCAACTCTGCCCTTCATCATGCGGCACCACTGGGTGACCATCTCCAGACCCTCGGAGGGGAACGGGCTAACATTATCCACGTCCCTCATCTGCTCCAATACACGTTCTGTGCCATGGAAGGACTCATCGGCCATGGCCACCAGCTCCAGGTGGGCCAGGGTCCAGGTGAGAAGGGCCCTCCGCATGGGCGTGTTGGCGTAGAGGCGCCGCGAGCGCTGGATGTAGATCTCGATGTTCTTCTTCTCCAGTGAGGCGTAGAGCTCCTCGATCTTGCGAGCTGGCAGCAGCTCCCCGTGCTGCTTGCGCAGCGCAGCCACCTTGGCGTCCAGCAGCTGCAGGCGCTTGGCGCTCTCCTTGCTCTCGTCCTTCATCAGCTCGTAGTTGTCTCGTAACTTGACCTCGAAGACATCGTCCAGGAAGACCCAGGAGAAGTGGGTCACTTTAAGCAGGAGGTCTGGGGGCAGCGCCGTGCTGGTGGGGCGCCCAGGCCGGTGAAGGCCTTTCAGCCACTTCTGCACGCCCACGGCAGCGTCCAGCGTGCGGGAGAAGTCGTACTGGTAGGGGAACTCGATGGTCACACTGGCAAAGGAGAAGGCCCAGCCGCGGTTGCGTAGAGTGCGCAGGGTGGGGAAGGCGTCACGGTGCCGGATGACCTCCTCCAGCTCTGGCAGCAGTTTCACCTCCACCTCCTTGAAGCTGAAGATGCTGTGCCCATCAAAGCCAGCGGCCAGCTCGGGGCAGTAGCCGTGCAGGGCACCACCATGCCAGCTCACCGAGGTCCGCTCGGCAGCCAGGCTGATGTAGTTGGCCTCGGAGACAAAGGCTGTGACTTTGGCGGAGCTCAGCTCTAGGGACAGGGACAAAAGTCTTTTGGAGGATGGCCCTTTTGGCTGGAGGGGCCCCAGTGACTCAGTAGGGGTGGTCGGGTGGGACGTGGGGCTCTCTGGGGGTAGGGAGGGAAGCGTCCTGTGGCCAAGGGCATTCCACAAGGCTTCGTGGCACTGCAGGGTGGCCAGGGTGTGATGGTAGAGGTGCATATGGTCAGGAGGGCTCCACAGCACTGCCAGCCCCTCACCGCACTGCACCTGTGCCAGAGAGAGCAAGCAGGCACCACGTCACTGCCAGGGCCAGCACAGCACAGCCCCATTCTCCTCCCCAGCACCTTTCGGTGCCAGCCAATCCTCCCCCTACCCCATCCATCCCAGTCCCACTACTACAGGATAAAGCAGTGGCCTGACACACAAACCAACCTCCAGGGAGCGGATGCTGCTGTGGTAGGTGACAGAGAGCATGGAGAGGTTGGCCACCGGGTTGGGGATGGCAGGAGCTTTGCAGCACGGCTGCATCTTCTCAGTGATGCTCTTCACCAAGGCCAGCACCATGCCCTGCACACTGACTGTGCAGCTCTCAGCACTTCCCAGGACAGTCAGTGTGTCCAGCCGCAGCTCCAAGGCACCTAGAGAGACAGCACATCAGTGCTGGAAGCATGGAGGAGGCACACCACAGCATGCCAGACTCCCAACTGCGGGGTTATTCCAGGACAGCCACCTGGGATCAGCCTGGATGCTACTTACCCACCAGGGCCGAGAGTGTGAAAAGGTTCACATCCTCCACCTTCAGATCCACCTTCCAGAGCAGCCGCCAGGGCTCGCTGGAGGCAGAGGAGGGCTGTTTGGCAAGCTCAGCTCCGCTGGGCTGTGGGCAGAACAGGGGCAGGACCCTGGCCAGGCACTCAGTGCAAGTGTCTGACGACTCCACTTGCAACCCCCGGATGGTGCAGTCCAGGAAAAGCGTATCCGACTGGGCGCTGGACATGCCCAGGGGCTGGTTGTAGCTGCCCTGCAGGACAAACAGGATGATCACTCTCAGGCTGCAGGATGTCCCCGTACCACCCACATGGCATCTCTCTCCTGAAAGCCACCCTTGCCCCCTTGGCTTGCCCCTCACCTGGAGGTTGAAGGAGTCGAGGATGAGGGCTTCTCCCCACACGTGCATGTTGGGGGGATGTGGGGCACGCTGGATGTGTGAGTCGTTGCCCACACGCCAGCACAGGTGGTCCACGGCCAGCACCGCTCGCTGGTGCACACTCTGTGGCCGCAGGTGCTGGTAGTCTGTGAGCAGAGAGGAGAGGGTGAGTGTGGGCAGGGCTTACCCAAACACAGGCACAACCAGTCAGGGATCCACAGCCCCTGGCCACATGCAGACATGGGTAAGCACAGTGGCAGCATGGCCGCCCCTGTTCCCCTCCTAGTGCCTCTGGCACAGCCATCAACCCCCAGGAAAAGCCCAGCAGCCACCCTGATGCCAGCCCGTACCTGCAGAGATGGAGTTGAAGCCCAAGGCAAAGGGTGGTGTGTCCCCCAGCTGCACGGACACACTGACGTTGGACAGCGAGGCACTCAGGATGATGGGCGCTATGATTTGGGGATAGCTCCTGCATGGGACAAGCAGGGATGGTCTTTTACTGGGAGCTGTAGGCCATAGAGCCTACAGGAACAGGCCCAGAGGGACACCCTCTCTTCAGGAGCTCCCTGATCACCTCCCACTCCCTGTACCGACCGCCCCATCCCACAGGCCGTGCGCAGGACAGAGAAGGTGCTGAGTGCCCAGGCACCCTGCCAGAGTGTGGCAAGAGGAAACAAGCTGTGATACCAGCAGCTGTGCTGAGGCCAAGTTTACCTTCCTTTGTGCCCTTGGCTGGGGACAGGCACCGCCCGGCACCTGTACTCTTGTGCCAACAGGCCCAGCCAGTGTGAAAACTCTTGGTGACGGTAGTGGATGATGCAGGTGTTGAGCAGAACAGCAGCCGAGAGGTCAATGGCTGTGACCTAGAGCAGGGAGAGGGCCAGGTGGCAAAAAACTCATGCCAGGAGCCAAACCAGTCACCCCCAGGAGAAAAGACTGTGCCCAGCAATCGCTTACCTGTAGGCTGGTCTTCAGGGAGTTGAGGCACACGATGCGTTGGCGGCTCTGGGACAGGAGAAGGCCATCTGGGGAGAGAGAGGAGCAGAAGTCAGGGGTGGCAGAGAGCAGTGGTGGCAGCCCTGTCCTGTGGGCACCCTCCTGGCTACTTGCCCTCCAGCTGGAGGTCTACACTCATTTGGTCCAGGTCTGAGGTGGGTGTGAAGTTGCGCAGTGGGATCTGCTCGTCTTCACGCTGATATAGAAACTGCAGCAGCTTCAGGCTCCAGGTGAGGTGCCTGTGAGAAGCAGGGAAACACTGTCAGAAGGGAATCACACCATCATGTCCTTCATCTCCCCATTTCTCATCACCAGCCGATCACCATGCTGGCATGGACAGACACCAGCCAGTGCCCAGCTGAAGCCCAGCCCAGTGCTCACATCCCATCAGCAGAGCATCCCATCAGGCTGTCCTGCTAGAGAACCAGCTCATGTCCTTCCTCCCTCCCCAAGAGCCCAGCCCCTGGCCAAGCTCAGTCCTTCCCACTGGGGTGGGCTCTAGGACTCACTCTCTGCAGTCTGGATGAACAGGGAATGGCATAGCTGTCTCCAGGTCCATGTCCCAAGCACTAATTTGGTTTAGGACAGCCTCTTGCCTCCACCTGCCTCCTTACCTCTTCTGGCTGTTCATGGACAGCACCACGCTGGTGTTCTCCAGCTTCATCTCCACCCTCCTGGGGATAAGCTGCAGCGTGTCCCTGCTCAGCACAGACAGGGACTTTGGGGTCTCCTCAGGGCCTGGAGAAGAACATAGTCATGGGAAGGCTCTTGCCCAAAGCCCCACACTCTGCAGCAGGAGGGAGTGACGGCACAGCCAAATCCCTCTGGCTCCAGTGCAGGCATGGGGGCTGCCAGCCCCTGCCCTGCCTGGAGCTTGTCCCTGTCCCTGTCCTGACCTGTGCTGGGCTGTTCCCCTGTGCTGCTGTGCTGGGCCCCGGCAGTGACGCGGTGCAGGAGGGGGCTGCAGAAAAGCCCCTCGTGCAGCTCTGCCTGCAGTGTCCGGATGCACAACCGGACACCCACCAGCCGCCGCTTGCTGCTGATCTCCAGCGAGAGGGAGAGCGCCAGGGCCAGCTCTGCCAGACACGTGTCATCCTGTGTGGGGATACAGCAAGGAGTGACACCCAATGTCCTGCCAGCGGATGCTGCAGGTGCCCAGCATTGGGCTCAGAGCCTCACAGCATTGCCCAGCCTCAGGGACATGCTGGAGTGGGTCCTCAGGGTGTCCCACAGAGCCGGTGCCCAGGCTCCAAGTGTGGAATTCTCCAGCACTCACCAGCTGGCTGCTCCGGAGGACTTTGCTGTTCACCTTTGTCAGGCTCACCTCACAGGTCAGGCTGGGGAAAGCAGAAAAGAGAGGGAGGATGTGGGCCTTGCTGCTGCCAAACCAAGTCCCTGTCCTCTCTTTTCTGTGGGACATGGGGATCCCAAGTCCCTGCTTCAAGTGCTCCCCAAAGCAGATCATGCCCTAAGCCCATGCACACCAGCAACACATTATTTGGAGAACACACAACTCAAGCTTCCCGTGATGCAAAAAGGAGCCAGGCCAGCCTGGAGGAGGTTAATGTGTCACATCAGAGGTGACATGAGATGCTGCTGAGTGGAACAGAGAGAGGAGACACCAGGCTGGGGTCAGAGGAGCCTCCCTGCCCCTGAAGCAGAGCGCACGCAAGCACAGTGTTACCTCTTCCCGTTGCCATTCAGGAGGAGACGCGTCTGGCTGGCCTGGATGTGCCAGAGAGACTCTGAGGTGGCCACGTGCAGAACCATGATGTTGATGGAATCCATGTGGATGGAAAAGAGCTGGGAGGAAGGTGCTACGGTGAGGGATATCCGACAGCAGCGCAGCCCACAACAGCCTCCCATCAAGCCAGTGCCTCACCTGGCTAAGCAGCCTTAGCAGGGAGGGTTTAAGAGTCAGGTCTGCTCTGCTTGCATTTCCGTCAGCTTCTCTGGGAGCCTCCGGGACGGACGGCTGGAACCCAGGGCCCTTCTGGAGATCCGTGCGGATTCGCACCTCGCCAAAACACAGCTCGAAGTAGCGCCTGTGGGAGAACAGCACAGGCAGCTCTTACAAGAGCTCACACTTGGCACACCCAGCCCCACCACCAGTGATGTCCCCCACCCCAGGGATGTGCAGGACCAGCACAAGGGCACCCACAAGACACTGCCATCTCAAAAAGTGGTTCACTCTCTCATAGAGCAGACCATGGGGAAATAGGGATGTCAGGAAGGTGTTAAGGCAGCAGGCCCACAGTCAATGGGGCCAGGGGTGAGCCAGACCCCCCAGGCAAGCAGGTAGGGAGTTGGCGTGGGGGTACATACGGCAGCTCCCGGCTCAGTTTACTGGAGATCCAGATGTTATCAATCTCCTGCAAGGACACACGGGCAGGTCAGAGAAGAAACAACCTGAGCCTTATGATGCTCATCCTGACATTCCCGCTCTACTCCCAATGCCTGGGATCATTCAAGGAGCAAGCTAAAACCCCAAGTGTGGCCCTTAGAGGAAGGGCCTGGCACCAGCCATGGGGATGCCCAGCAGGAGCACGGCTACACAGATTTGCTGCCAGCCTGTAAGTGACCGTAACCACCCTCCCTGCCCATCTGCCAGTGACCACCCCTCGCCCGGGTACCCACCACAGTCTGCTGCTCCCGCTGAAACTTGAGGCTGATGTTCTGGGCCCAGAAGAAGCCGAAGGAGCCGATCTTCAGCTCCGCATGAAGCTTCTGCCGGCACCAGGTGACAGCCAGGCGACATGCCAGCCATCTGCAGGGACAGAGGGAAGGCCAGGGTCAGCCTCCCCACTGGGGCTGGGGACCAGGGACCCTCTTTGCCCTTCGAGCACCAGCTCCAGCACCCACAGGTGGACAGGAGCTCCCAGGGCCCCATGCTGGGGCAGAGACCCTGCAGGGCAACCTCCAACAATCTCTGACACATCCTCCAAGCCCTGAGGGGTCCCTTTGACCCCCACACCCCCCTGACAACCCATGCCCACCCCTGCAGGCTCCCATGAACTTCCGTATGCCCCCAAGCCACTGACATCCCCACCCTCCTAGCTCTAGGAGCCCCCAGTCCCCTGCAGGCTCCCCCCAAGTCCTGTGAGCCCCCCCAAAATCCCCAAACCCCCCAGAGCCCTCTTTGTCCCCCTTAACCCCTGCTTCTCCCCCAACACCTCACCCTCAGCCTCGCGGGCCCCCTCCACCCCTGACACTACCCCAACCACCCTTATCACCCCCCAAAACCCCCGTGGGCCCCCAAAACCCCCTGACACCCCACTGCCAGCCCCACGGGCCACCCCTTGACCCTTGCGAGCTCCTCCCATCCCAGGACAGCCCCACCCGCCGCGTTGTCACCCTCCAGCCCCCTATCACCCCTCCGCCAGCTCCGCACCCACTCCCCACCCCTGTCACACCCCCCCTCGAGCCCCCGCGGGCTCCCCCACGACCCCAAACCCGTCCCCCAGGCCCTGACCGCGCCAGCAGCCCGACGAGCAGCGCGATGAGGACGATGCCGAGGAGCGCGGCAGGCAGCGGCGGCGGCATGGCGGGCCCACGGCCCCGGTGCGGGCCCACGGCCCCGGTGCGACCCCCTCCCTCCCGCCCGCCCGCCCGCCCCGGCCCCGCCGCCGCCCGAGGGGCCGCCCGCGCACCCCGAGTGGCCGCTGGGAGGGGCGGGACGGGGCGGGGCCGAGCGGCGCCTTCCCGGAGAGTGAGGGCGCCGCAGCGCCCCGCCGGGGCCGAGCGGTGACACCGGGACCGGCACCGGGATGGAGGGAGAGGGGGGTGACTGGGACCGGCACCGGGATGGGGGGAGAAGGGAAGCGACACCGGGTCCTGCGCCGGGATGGAGCGAGCGGGTGACACCGCGGCTGCACCGCGATGGGGCGAGGGGGTGTGACAGACCAGGTGCGGCACCGGGATGGAGCGAGGGGGTGACACTGGGGCTGCACTGGGATGCAGTGAGGCAATGACACCGGGTCCAGCACCACGATGGGGCAGGGGGTGACACGAGGGCTGGTGCTGGGATGAGGTGAAGGGGGTGACACCGGGATGAGGAGAGGGGGGGAGTGACATTGGGTACGGCACTGGATGGGGCGAGAGAGGTGACACGGGGTCTAAGTACCGAAATGGGGTGAGGGGGTGACACCAGGTTTGGCCCCCAGCCCCGGGCTATTCTCTGCATCCCCCACACAAACAGTCACACCACAGGGCAGGGTTCAGCACTTTTATGGTCCCAGGTTCCCGCAGGATGCGGAGAGTGGTTTGGGTACAGCAGGGGTGTACAGTTCCTGGGGACAGCAGTCCTTGGACGGATAAGGGGGCTGCAAGGGACAGGGTGAGAGTTTGTCAGTCTGCTCTGGGGTTGGGTCTGGATGTTGGGCTTGGCTTTGTGCTGGATTTGGGATGCTGGGACCTGCTTTGTGTCAGATCTAGGATGTTGGGCTCTGCTTTGGGTCAGGTCTGGATCCTAGGACCTGCTTCATCTCAGATTAGGGACACTGGAATCTGCTCCACATCGAATTCAGGACACTGGGATCTGCTTTGTGTTGGAGCTCTGTCCTGGTGTGTGTCAGTCCCAGGTGGGTACAGAAGCCATCCCCTGGGTTCAGTGGTCCCAAACACGGCAAGGCAGTACCCAGTCTCGGCATCAGTCCGTCTGTCCCTCACAACTCAGTGTGGTACCGCTCTGCTTTGAAGGCCTCGCCGGGCTGCATGAAGATGCCCTCCATCACCTTCCAGTAGTTATTCTGGCTGGACGTGGCCATGCCATGCACCTCCTTCTGCCCGTGGATGGGCCGCCCATACTGCTCCCCCGTCACTGAGAGGAAGACGTCGGTGGAGGTGTGCTGGAAGCGAACCTCATCGTCCCGCACCCAGTAGGTCCCGCTGCACACCACTGTCCAGTCGTCCAGGTAGTCACCCTCGCCGGCCTCCCCAAATGCACTCACCTCCTGGGGGTGAAGAACAGCTCATTTTGGGGGTCAGAATGAAGAGGGGGGGACACTCACGGGTTGGGGTGGGCAGAAGAAGGGGCTGGGCCTACAGGTGGGAAGGACATGGTTATTGGGACTTGGAGGGTCTGGTTGGGATTCAGGCAGGGATTGGCAAGGCAAGGAGGAACCAGTACAGACTGGGGAACAAGGCAGGACTGGTAGGGATCCAGCTGAGACCAGGGGAAAAAGCAGTGCTGGTAGGGACATGGGGGACAAGAGGGACCCAACCTGAACTGAGGAACAAGGTGGGACTGGTGAGGGCATACGGGACATGACTTGGGGCCAGGGTACAAGGAAGGGAAACGAGAGACCTGGTTGGGACAGGGAGAACCCAGGAGAGACTGGGGAATAAGATGGGGCTGGCAGTGACACGGAGGACAAGGGGGACCCAGTCTGGACTGGAGAACAAGACAGAACTGGTAGGGAGATGGGGGACAAGGGGGACCCAGTTGGGACTGGTAGGCACAAGGAGAACTGGGGGAAAAGGAGAGACTGGTAGGGACAGGGAGAAAGAACCTGGTAGGGCCGGGGGAACAAGGCAGGACTGATTAGGCACATGGAGGACAAGAGGAACCCAGACTGAACTAGGAAACAAGGTGGGACTGCCAGGGACAAGGGGGACCCAATCAGGACTGGTAGGGCCAGGGTGAACCCAGCAGGGACTCAGGGGACCCGGCACTCAGGGGACCAGGCAAGGGCGGTGACAAGGGGTGCCTGGTCGTGCCCGGGGAAAGGCGCTGAGCCCGGGGCTCGGGGGCGATCCGCGGTGGGTACCTGGTTGCCGGAGAGCGGGGAGGCGAAGCGGTGGCTGTGGAGGTTGCGGCCGGTGCCCAGGTGGGTGAGGCGGATGGTCTGCCCGCACCGCACCGGGGTGCCCCGCTGGCACACGGCGGCTGTGCGGCCCCGCACCCGCCAGTAGCTGTTCCCGTCATCCGCCGCCGACACTCCGGTCACCGACTGCTGCCCGCTGCCTGCGGAGGAGGGAGACCCGCCATCGCACCCAGGAGCAGGGAAAAAGCGGGGTGGGGGGGATGGGGAGTGCGCGTCCCATTACCGGAGCCGTAGCGCACATCGTGCGAGTGCAGCCGCACGTTGTGCCGCACATTGAGCAGCTTCACCACGGAGCCGCAGGTGACCGGCCCGGGGCCGCCGCGCCCCGCCGCGCCCAGCGCCGCCGCCGCCAGCACCGGGAGCAGCAGCGGGAGCAGCCCCATCCCCGCAGGAAGCGGAAGCGCCGCCGCTCCGCCCGCCGGGAGGTCGCGGCTCGCCCCGCTCCGCCCCCCGCGCTCGCCGCCGCCGCCGCCTCCATTTTCCCTCGGCCCCTCGGGTAAGGCCGCGCCGGGCCCAGCGGGGAACGGGGGGGGTCATTTACCGGGGGGAGCGACGCGGCCGCGTCAGCCCCGGCCCGCGGGTCATTCACCGGGGGAGCGGCGCGGCCGCGTCAGTCCCGGCCCACGGGTCAGTCCCGGCCCGGCTCCGCGGCGGCGCCGGGCCCCGGTGAGGGCGGCAGGGACATCCTGGAGGTTGGTGTCGGGCCCCGGTGCGGGTGGAGCGGCGGCGGCCGCCCCGGTCGGGCCCCGGTGTCGGCCGTGGGTGGGGCTGGCGGCGGCAGGAGCCTCCCGGGGCAGGCGGGGCGGGGGCCGCAGTGCGGGGTGGCTCCGCCGGTGTCGGGAGGTGCCGCAGCAGCGGCCCGGGGCCCCCGCGGCACAGAGCGCAGCGGGCCTGGAGCTGCGGGACATCGCTGACACGGTGGGGGGAGCTAGTGGATGTGAGGAGATGTGGCGTTGGGGAACATCGGGATGCTGTCCTTGGAGGGGAGGGAAGGAAAGGGTCTGACCTTGGTTCCTCAGGTACACCGGTGGTCCTGAATCCCCATGCTCCGCAGGTGGGATTCCCGGATCACTCTGGTGTGCAGGTGTGATTCCCAGACCGCTGCATTAGGCTTTCCAAACTTCTGCCAAGGTCCTCCCTGAAAAGCAGAGGGCTGGCAGCCTGGGAAGGCCCTCTTTGGGTTTAATAAATGACTAAAAGGTGGCAAAAAATGGTAGGTGATTGGTGCTCACAGTGGAGTGAGGTTATTGTGGAGTTTCACTGTCATCTTTGCTGCTCATTTTTTTTTCCCGCTGCTCTTTTTTTTTTGTTTGTTTCCCTGAGTGTGGTGATGTGGAGAAGGAAAATGTAATCCTAAATTATTTAGGATAGCTAAACCAGACTGTGGAGTTGCAGAGACCAGATAATACTGGGTGGGAGTGGTGGTGTGGTAAACGAGATATGATGGCAACAGGTGTAATGAAGGCAACAAACACTCCAGTAATTGACTCTACAGCAGCTCTTACTGTTCAGGGAAGAGCTGTTGGTGTCTCAGCAATTGTTTCTTTTAAAACAACTTCAACAGCCCGCTGTGTCCTAAAAAGGATATTTTGGAATTACTTTAAAGGAGCAGAGAATGATATAGAAAACATCGTTATGCTGCTACCTAAATGGTTGGCAGTTTGTGCCCTGGCAGTTATGGTTAGACCATCCCAAAAGGGGAACACTGGAAAAGGTAGGAGCAGCACGGATGAGCAAGTTTTTGGGCAAGCAAAGCCTTGTTTCCTCACCTTAGGGAGGAGACTTGCTGACAGGAGATATGATGCAGGTGCGTGAAGTCATGGGCAGGTCAGAGAAAGCGAGGAGGGAGCATCAATTTTCTGTTTCTTACAGGAAAGTATGATGCAGCGAGGCTAAAATAAACAGGCGGAAGTGCTGTTTCACACAACATGCTATTAAATGTGTCACTCTGCCACAGGACGTGCTGCCACTCGATAGCATCGGGGGCGGTGGGACCAGCAGGAGCATTAAAACCAACAAAGCGGGTATGGGAAGTTCCTGAGCTGCAGTGTCTGCTTGGCTGGACTTTCCCTGTCGTGGCATTGTTGGTCTCCAGTCATCACTTCCCCCTCGGCACAGCCACCACTGAGCAGGGTTGGGAGTGTGTGGTTCAGGTGCCGACTTCAGAAATCTGTAAAACAGCTATAAAATCTAAATATATAAGTGTATATATTGGTGATGTCAGGGCTAGCAGGTGACATCAGCCCTGCAGAAGTTCATGTGGGTACGAGGGAATGGCCCTGAGGAAGAGCTCAGCACTGACAAGGTGCCTGTGAGGGTTGTTTGTCGTGGTGGGAGTGCCTTATAGTGCTTCACAGGGATGGTTTTTGTTAGACTCTTAAGCTTCAAATTAAAAGATGCCAAGATGATTTTTGTCTGGATTCTGTGATGGGACACAGCTTGAAGATCGTGGTGTAGTTATTAATGTTAAATCCACACATTCCAGCTCAACCATGGCTTGCTTTTTTCTTTTTTTTTTTTTTTTTAGAAAAATGACATTGGTTTCATTGGGAGCTTCAGGGGGTGGAACAGTGGCGCTCTCTTTGCAGTTAATTTGTGTTTTTCCTAGTCAGTCATTTGTTGTCACAGTTTTTTAATCCTTTGGATGTACTTGGACTGTGCCAAAATTAATTTCATGACCATTTATTTGACAAAAATTAATAGATTTGGCTTCCCTGGGCTCTGTGTTTTGAGTGGAGTTTCCCTGAGGTTTCTGAATCCTCTCTGGTTTGATTTTTTTGAAGCGTAGACATGAGAACTGAGAGAGGCTGTTCAGTGGTGGCTTTGGCAATGTGGTTCCATGGGTCTGTGATCTTAAATGAACTCTTAGTTGAACTATGAAATGGCAGAGATTAGAACCATCCCTGTCCAAACCCTCTCCCCCTTAAAAAAAAAACCACAAAACCAGTGTTAGCATGGATCAGGGCCCTGGTGTTGTTTCTCCCACAGAAGATGGGGGGAGTCAAGGTCTGGGGCTGGGCTGTGGTGAAGCCTAAATGAGCACTTGGGTTTGCTGTTTTGTGCATTGTCACTGCTGTCCTGAGGTTGATTGCTGAATAATAAATACATCTCGCTGGGAGGACACTCCTTGGTTATTCTGTGAGCACCACTGAGGTCTCCTGCTTTAGTGGGCATTGCAGTGCCTGGAGAGCATCTGATGCTTCTGCTTTCCCTCACCCCACACCTGCTGAGGCTGTGAAGCTCCTGTGGGACACTGCCATTCCTGATGCCATCCTGCATCATGTGGCTGTGTCCCTCTGCCTTGCCAGAGTTCCAGGTGCAGGAATTTTCCCTGTAAGTTCTGATATTTGAAATGTATCTCCATTTCTAAACCCTAATGAGTTTTCTCTTGCTGGTGTTTGATGTACAAAGTCGTGTCTGCCTCCCGTACTGTGATGTTTTGCAGTCCTGAGCAGCCAGCAGGTATCTGGATGTGTGGCCAAGGCTTTACAGGTATTTGAATGTCTGATTTCCAAAATTCTCAGGTTCCTCACAAAGCAGCACTTGTTCTAAAGACCCAGCCTGACCTAACCAGGAGGGCAGCTCACAGAGCCCGTGGCTGATGTCCAGCCTGGTCCTGACCTGATCAGAACTCTACTGTCCCAGTACTGACAGTGAAGAGCTGTCTGCTCCGGGCATCCCAGCTAAAAGGAGAATGTGGACTCTGGATAATTGCCATTGTGCCCTTGAGCTGAGCAAAGTGCAGACACTCCTGATTGAAACAGCTCTGCTGGCCCAATGGTCTTTGATTTTTAAATCCTCCTCATGCCCACACAAATGGGGCTCTTCCTGTGTGGCCCACCACCCGAGCTCTGCTCTGCACCTCCATCTGTGCTGGCTGCAGCCTTCGCTTGCCTCCCTGACCTGTTTTGTTTCAAATTAGGGCCTTTCTGGCACAGAGGGTGGGAGAGACACCCTAAGTCCATATCTGATTCAACATCTTGTTTCTGTTTTCCATGCTAAGTGACATCCCTGCTGTTCTGAGGTGGATTTCACTGGAGCTGAAAGCACCCAGTTTTGTGGGTGGTTGGCTTGTGTGGAACCTGCTTGGCTGGATTATTAAATAAGATGGTTTTCCTAAGTCCTAGTTGTTCTCTGTGTCTAGACAAATTTGATTTGATGTGGACTGAAATTGCCAGGAAATGGTAGAACAAGTGATGAGGAAGCAAGTTGGAATTGTGAGTGAAACACTTCACTGGCAGAGAACAGTGAAACTCTATGTGGTGCTGTGATGAGGGTTTTTTTTTCCTTGCTGGGTTTGTGTGTTGATCATGAGCAGGAGATAAATGAGGTTATTAGAACTTGGAAATGCTCTAGGAAAAGCCACTCAGCCTGCAGTTTTATATATGTTAATACACCCTGGTGAATACCTGTAGCAGAAGCATTGGTGACAAAGCACAAAGTTGACATAATATTCATACACAGCCTGCTAAATATAGTCCCTGTTCCTTTACTGTGTGTAGTTACACAGTTCAGCATTGGCATTTGCTTCAGGAACATGCATTTAACTGTCATCTGTGCTACCCTCTGAGGTGTTATTTCTGACAGGGGTGCTTAAATACATGTGTGTGACTTCTAGTGTCCTCTCAAGGACGGGGATCACCCTGTGCCTACGCACTGAACCAAAGCAGCCGTGTCCTCTCTGGGTGCAGAGCAGAAGCCTTGGCCTGCTGCATTTTCTGCCTGTCTGGAGCATCCTAGATAAATACTGGCCATGGCCACATACTCTGCAGCCAAGGAGTGTAAGCTGCTGTGTACTCGTGTCTGAAATCTGGCAGAGATCTCTCCCTAGTCTTTGTTGTGGCTTTTCTTTAATGAGATCCGGACAACACATTCATTTGGAGCTGTTCGTATTTTGAGACTTAAAAGATCATCCAAGATCAGCCTTGGACCATTTAACTTTAGCTAAGCAGTGAGTCCCTGGTTTTCTCGAAGTTGTTGTGTTTGTGCACCAGATGTGTGGATCTCGGGGCAGAACATGAAATCCTGCACACAAGAAGTGTCATGGCAAAGCCTTGATCAGGTTGTCCCATGTGGGACTGATTTCCTTCAGCTGGTTGTTTGCAATGGGGAAATGATTATGGGAATATTTTGAAGCATGTTTGTTTAGGTATCATTCCCTGGCATATGGAATTATTTTCTCATCTTTTTTTCTCTGTTGTTTTTTGTGTGTGTGTATGTGTGTGTTAAATTACATCTGATGTAATTTAACATGGAGGTTTTGGCTTTAGATCTGACACCTCTGAGCTTCTTTTTGTACCCTCCCAAAGGCTGGTATTTCTTCCTGGGCTGGCGTTTTCATATTCACAGCCATTTGAGGAATTGTTTTGTTTTTCCTTATAGCTGACTCTTGTAAGCTTCTGTTGTTTTGATGTATTTAAAAAAACCCCCAAGTTTCCTTTGAAAACCTTAAAATATCAGCAAGTTTGTAACCACAAGAAGTGGAAGGCTCAGAGAGACAGAACTTGAGCCCTGTCTTCATGGACACAGACTTTCTGTTGTGCTAAGCATCATTTCTATTGTTTCCAGAAAACCTGTTTGTCAAAAAACATCAAACAAAAGGTTCTGGATATAGAAAATGCCCTGGGTTTGTAGTTTCTTGTTGCCTCCTCATCTCTGGACAGAGGTCTCTCACTTGGAATACCCTGGCAGCAGCTCCAGCTGTGTGGGGTCATGGAGTTGGGCAGCCACAAGCCCCCAGTCCTGGACCCCAGACCTCTCTCCTGGTTTCTCCATGGGCTCTTCAATGCCTTGCCAACAGCTGGCAGCCACAGCTCAGTCAAGACCATTTTCAGGGTCATCCTGGTTTCATTAACTGAGTGAGGATTAATCATATTAAGATCCTAAATGATGCCGTGCAGCATCAGTGGGAGCTTTCCCAGCCGTGTGGGGGGCTACGGATGGGATGGAGGGCTCTGTCTGTGTGCACATTTCAGCTGCAGCCAGAGCTGGGCTGTGTAACAAGCGCTGCTGTGACAGCTCCTGTCCTGCTCACCCAGACACAGGGTGGCAGGAGCTGGCAGCTCTTGGCTGCTGGCTTCGCTTCCCTAATCTCTGGTGACAGGGATGGCCAGGCAAGGTGGACACTGGGTAATTCAGGGCCCCGACAGCTAATTTGAAACCCTCTCGCCTTAGTTGCCTTCTCTCCAAAACCTGAAAGGGGAAGTGCCTGTGTTTTGCTTGCTCAGCTGATGCCAGGGATGTTTCCTCTTTCCCCAGTTGCTGCAGCCATGTCTGACTTTGTGGAAAGCGAAGCGGAGGAGTCGGAGGAGGAGTACAACCAGGATGGGGAGGTTGTGCCCAGAGTAACCAAGAAGTTTGTAGAGGAAGATGAAGATGGTGAGTTTGCTGGATTGTGTGTGTTCCTCGCTGCTCTGTTCTGCATCCTGTGACTCTGCAGATGGAGCAATAACTGTGCTCTAATAGCAGGGCCATCTGTAGTCGATAATCTGTGCTGTTTAAGTGCTGCCCTTCCAAGCGCTCAGGTGGTTTTTATATTTGGCAATAAAAAATACTCTGCTTCACCCCTGTGGGACTTGCAGTCACACAATTTGATAGTAAACAATAAAAGCAGAGGAATTCTCCCAGTGTGACCACTCCATGTGTTCCCTCTGCAGAGAGAGCATGAGACCACGAGACAAGAAGTGGGGTTCTGGCATGAGCAGCTGGCTGGGTTCTGTGTCAGTAAAAGTGTTAAATTAAAATTGTGTGGATGGTGTGAAGGAAGATGCTGCTTGCCCAGAGCCAAGTCTCCGTGGATAACCAGTGAGTAAATGTCTAACACATGCTGTTCTCCATCCCAGATGAGGAAGAGGAGGAGCTGAATCTCGATGATCAAGATGAGCAGGGGAACCTGAAAGGATTCATTAATGATGATGACGATGAGGAAGAGGAGGAAGAAGCCAGTGACTCTGGAGACTCTGAGGATGATGTTGGCCACAAAAAGAGAAAGCGCAGTAAGTTTTATGATGATTGTTCATATCAGTAGAATGCTCTGACACTGACCTGCCAGGGAGCAGAGCTCTCCCTCTGCCCTGGGTGTCTGCATGGGTTGGGTAAGCTGTACCCTTCTTGGCTTAGTGCTTTCCCAGATTAGTAAAGAGAGAGAGTAACTCATCTCTGGTCACTTCTCTAGCTTTTGATGACCGTCTGGAGGATGATGATTTTGACCTCATTGAAGAGAACTTGGGCGTTAAAGTCAAAAGAGTGAGTTGTGTTGCCATGCTGCTGTTAATGGTGTGGTGTGTCTTAGCATGAAGGAGGGTGGGCTCTGGCCTGGAGTGAGCAAGCAGTACCTCTCCTGCTCCTGACCTCTTGGAAAGAGAGAGCTGAGTGCTTGAAGGAATCAGGATCTCTCCTTGCCCAGGCAACTGGGAACTGTCTTCCTGGAGTTTGCAAAACACTTTGATTCCTAAAGTCTGCTATACTCCTCCCTTCCCACCTCTGTGAGACCATCTCATGTTCCAGTAACTTTCTCCTGTGTGTTGCTAACCTCAACGTCAGCACAGGCTATTATGGGCTCTAAAGCTCTTTCTGTAACAGTAGAAGTACATCAAGCCAGGCCAACAGTGGTGGTGACAGCACACAAGTGACACAGGCACGGCTCCTGAGGGGGTGGCTCTTGTCCCCTGCAGGCCTGCACTGGGTTCCATCCTGCTCCCTCTCAGGTGCCTGCAGAGGAAGTGCAGTGCTGGCCTGGCAGAGCCCACACTGAGCTCAAGTGCTGTGCCAGGGATTGTGGGCACTAACGAGGCGTTTTCCTTGCAGCAAAAATTCAGACGTGTGCGAAAAATGTCTGATGATGAGGATGATGAAGCAGAAGACTATGGAAAGGAGGAACATGAGAAGGAAGCCATTGCTGAAGAAATCTTTCAGGATGGTGAAGGCGAGGAAGGAGGGGAAGCTGTTGAAGCTCCTGTTGCTGCACAAGAAGAGGAAGAAGAGGAGGAGGAAGATGAATCTGGTGCGTATGGATGGTCTGAAGTTTGTTGTAGGATTAAAACACAGGAACAAAGTTCAGACTTTCTCTGAGCTATAAGTAACCAAAGGCTGTGACCCTTTGTGGTAAAGCTCTTGTTGGTCTAATTGGTACAATCCCTAGAATTAAACATTTCTGGGTAACAGGTTTAGTTTGTCTGTCTAAACGACTTTGTGCAGGAGCACATTATGTGTGCTGAGATCTTGAATATCTTCCCTAAGCTGCCTCAAAAATGAAAATGCTTCACAGAAAGGGGGTCAAGGCACTGTTTAGTACCTAGTGCATGCCTGCCCTCCTTCTCTTCAGCATCAGCCTGTCACCAGTGCTACTACCATACCCAAAGAGTTTCAGGAATTCTTTCTACCTACTGTCCAAAGCAGGCATGCCTCTTCTGACTGCATTTCCAGTGCACTGCTTTGCAGCTAATTGCCAAATGGCTTTGCCTGTGTCTGGAAGTTTGTTCTAGCTTGTTACTGTGGTTTAGACTCCTGGAATGTCTGAGGTTGGTGGGGGAGATGCTGTGGGGAGCTGGGCAGACTGACAGCCAGCAGCAACCTAAGTCTGTGGTGGAAGCTCATAGTTGTTGGGCAGCAATAGTTGCTGCACAGTCTGTCTGAGCTGAGCTTTGTCAGAGGTACTAGTTGATTATCCAAGTGTCCTGACCGACCACTGAATTGTTTCTCCATGTCCAGACATTGATGACTTCATTGTGGATGATGATGGACAACCTCTGAAGAAGCCAAAATGGAGAAAAAAGCTTCCAGGATACACAGATGCGTAAGTATTGATTGGAAATTGGCCTGGAGCCTCGAAAACAGTGCTCAGCTTACTTGGTTCTTGCAACTGCAGAGTGATTCAGCTTGTGGTTGGATACCACTGGTCTCTTTCCCAAAGGGAACCTGGTAGATTTAAACATAGAGCTTTTAGTGTTTAATTTATGAAACACGTGACTCCTGGATTTTTTAAAAGGATACCAAAACCATGCCCTCAAGCATGTAAAGCTCAGAATTGTGTACCTACCCATGATTTTTTAGACAGGGTGGAAAACTAAAGCATCGACTTAGGTACCCCTGGCCTCTTCTGTGTGGCTGGAAGGGTGGTCTGTGAACTGCACCCTGGGGCTGAATGATAGGGGTTTTTTCCTTCCAGTGCTTTGCAGGAAGCCCAGGAAATCTTTGGTGTGGACTTTGACTATGATGAGTTTGAGAAGTACAACGAGTACGATGAGGAGATGGAGGAGGAATATGAGTATGAGGATGAAGAAACCGAAGGGGAGACCCGTGTACGACCCAAAAAGACCACCAAGAAGCGCGTCAGTCGGCGTAGCATCTTTGAGATGTACGAGCCCAGTGAGCTGGAGAGCAGTCACCTAACGGACCAGGACAACGAGATCCGCATGACAGACATGCCTGAGAGATTCCAGGTGAGGGAAGGGGTTGAAGGTGTGCAGACAGAAAGCATTTCAGCTCCCACCGAGTGTAGCAGGGCTGGGACCTGCAGGCCAAGAGCCACTTGGCTGCTGAATGGATTTTGGCATCTCTTTTTCCTTCTTTGAAGAATCCTCCCTGTCAAATTATAGGCTAAAACTGCATTCAGGCCTGTCAGTGGCATGGGAACTGTGGTACCTGTGTGAGCTCTGTTTTAGCTCTGTGACAGTTTCCCTGTGGCCACTGGGTGCCAGTATTGTACTACTGGGAGTGGCACAGGGCTTGGGCTGTGCTGAGATGGCTTTGTGCTGGATGCTGTTAGAAATCCCTTGAGCTGGACCTCTGGATAGCAAGAGATGCAGTGCCAGAGAAGGTTTGGGAAGGTTTCTAGCCTACCTGTGTCCCAAACAAAACGTAACTGCTGTAACCCACTTTATTTGAAATGACCGGGACTTACACTGCTCTCAATACCAAGTGCTGTTTGTGCTGCAAGGAATCATATTTTGGTCTTAATTTTAGCCTGTACTCAGATTTTCACTGAACAGTCCATTTCCCTTTAGTGTATGTTAATGTAATTCTGTGCAGAGATTTGTTACCCTACTCTGTTAAATGGGATGTGTGAAGCTGCCAGTTTTCTGAAGGACCTTTTTTTCCCATGCCAGTCTGTGCAGCACAAGGGAATGCTGCCTGTGATGTCTTCTGGCTGTATGTGGCCTGTTCACACGTTTTGTCATCTTCATGCATGTCAGTGGTGATTAGAGCAGGCCCCCTGAAAGAGAAGTGGCTGAGACTAAGAGCCCAGAGAGGGTTTAGAGCTGCTTTATGTTCTGTTACTCCGTGGCTGCAGCAAGAAAAGTGGTACCAAGGCACAGATAGATTGGAACAGGATGTAACTGCAGAGGGTTTGGGAGTCTGGTAGGAAGTGGAGATACCCTGACTTGATCTTCACAGATTTTGCACCATTGCAGGCCTTTCCAAGAGCCTTTGACAAAACTGTTGTTGCCTTTACCTAGTGTAAAGCTGGTGCAGGTTTCCTGTGTGCTCAGAAGGTGCAGATGTTGAAATGCTATCCTTGGCACCCCGTGTCTGAGGGACCCACAGGCAACCTGCAGCTCAAAACAATCATTTCCAGGCTTCTTGAAAGCATGGCAGTGCAAGCCCTGGTGTTGCATGTGCCTCTGCTCATGCTGTTGTCTCTTCACAGCTGCGATCCATCCCGGTGAAGAGTGCTGAAGATGATGAGCTGGAGGAAGAAGCTGACTGGATTTACAGGAATGCATTTGCAACTCCCACCATCTCCTTGCAGGTAAAGAGCTATGCCTGGGACTTTTGTCCTAAGAGGGCTTGAAGGCACTGCAGATTTCCAGCCTGGAGACGTTGGCCCAGGAGTCTGCTGAGAGGAATGTAATGCCCTTCCTTTCTGATTTTGAGCAGGTCATTTAACATGCATATCTTCATTTTCATGTCCATGAAACAGGACAAAAAGGAACACAATGAAGTTGAAAGAATAATTGTCAAGAATGCTTGAGAAATCTTTGAGCCACTGTGCACTTAGGGCTAAATTAGTATTAGCCATGATCTGCTTTTGGCCATCAGTTACCTTGGCCAGGTGCTGCTTTTCCCTTTTTCTTTAAGCCTCTCAGGGCTGGGATCTAAATCCAAGTGTGTATCTAAGTCTGCATTCCCGACTAACAAAAGAACCACAGCTGTAGCCTGAGGCTGCTCTTTTAAGGGGTCAGCTCAGGAATAGAACACAATGTGTGTTTCTCCTCTTTAGGAGAGTTCTGACTACCTTGACCGTGGACAAGCCAGCAGCTTCAGCCGAAAGGGGCCCAGCACCATCCAGAAGATTAAAGAAGCCCTGAATTTCATGAGAAATCAGCATTTTGAGGTAATTTGCAACTCTGCTTCGTTACCAAGGTCTGGATTGCTGTCTGCTTATCCTGACAGGATCAGCAGGGCTGCTGGAAGCATTTGGGGCAGCACATTAGAAGGGGCTGTGGCAATGCAGGATTTTAAGGCTTGTTTGATGGGGCTGCTGTCATTGTCTTTCCCTGATTCTGGACAAATTGATGCTAAATAAGGTGGGGAACTTCAGAGTCTTTTGAGCCTTGCTCAGTCCATCCAGCCTGTTCTCTGAGGTGTTGCCTGATGTTGCAAAGTTTTGTGTCTGATGTGGTATATTCTTCAGTGAGTAAGATCTCAGACATGGCATGGTACCTGTCCTACACTGCTGCCCCATTAGTTTGTTCTCCCACATGGAACAGGAGCTTTCTCTGGGGTCCTGGCTGCCAGGAACAGGCCAGTCTCCAGCACAGTGGTGATGAGTCTCATTTCTGACCCAGGTCCCATTCATCGCCTTCTACAGAAAGGAGTACGTGGAGCCAGAGCTGCACATCAATGACCTGTGGAGGGTCTGGCAGTGGGATGAGAAGGTGAGGAGTGTTTTCCCTGCTGGTTGTCCCATCAGCATTTAACATGTCTTTCTACCTAGCCTGATGCTTTCTACACGTTTTGGTTTGGCTGTGGAGACCTTGTGTGTTTGACTTTTTCTACCCATGTCTTTTTGCATATTTGCTGTCATGTAGTAGTAGGGGATATCTGACAAAATAGGATTTAAACCAGTCCTTCCCCTTCACTGAGTTTTTTTTGTATAGTGACCTTTTCTGTCAGCAGTGCAAGTTCTTTCTCTACTGTCAGGTAGATCCAAACCTAGATTCTTTTTTTCCGTTAATATAATCCATCTCTGAGATGAGACCTGCCACATGTGACGTTTGGGCTTGGCCAGTCTTGAAGATTTTGATCATTATTTTTATATGACAAGTATCCCAAGATCCTTGGAGACCCTGCTTGGGAAGGGAGGAGAAAGTTGACCCACTGCAATGGTGTGTTTCACTGGAATCCTTTTATTCTCATGTCAGTGGACGCAGCTGAAGATCCGCAAGCAGAACCTGACACGACTGTTTGAGAAGATGCAGGCCTATCAGTATGAACAAATCTCTGCTGATCCAGACAAGCCCTTGGCTGATGGAATAAGGGCCCTGGATACTACTGACATGGAAAGGTATGGTGCCATGGCTTCCTTATGTTCATTCCAAAATGACTTAAAATCTGCGTTGCCTCGCCCAAACAGCACAGGCTCTCTGGCCGCTGTAAAGCACTGATTTTAGCCTCCCCACAAAGCCAGTAATGAGAAATACTTAAAATTCTTTTGGAGGATGAGCCCAAGGGCTCCTTCTGCCTGACCTGTGCCAGAGCAGGTTCCTGGAGTGCTCTGCCCATGGCTCAGCTGCAGGCAGGGTGTAACGTGCTGGCTGTGTGTGCCGTAGGCTGAAGGATGTGCAATCCATGGATGAGCTGAAGGACGTGTACAATCACTTCCTGCTGTACTATGGGCGAGACATCCCCAGGATGCAGAACGCTGCCAAGGCTGCTCGCAAGAAGCAAAAACGTATCCGAGAGGATGGTGAAGAGGAGGAAGGTTTGTCTTCCCAGATTTCATAGTTTCCTAATTCTGGGCTGCTTCAAAACCCTGGTTCAGAAGAAACTAATGAGAAAGTCTGTTGAAAAGCCCATATGTTTGCACAGAGCATCTCTGCTGTTTGCTTTTGTCTCAATTTAATCCTTGGTCTTCCAGGCGCCTCTGAAAATGTTTAGTTTGCCACACAAGGTGCTCTTTCCAATGGAATATGAATAGCACCCCTCATGGCAGGGGCCAAAGCAAGGATTACCCACCTTGATGTGTGTCTTAATGTACAACCCAGTCACAGTGCCGTTAAAACTGCCAGAGACTGAAACTGAAGATAGCATTTGCACTGTGTTTTCTAACCCTGAATAGTTTTAAGGCTCCTGTGACCTTTGAGATGTGTTTTTGGGATTAGGGACTTCGTTGCACAATTTAGGTTGTGTTTATTCCCTTTGCTGTGCTTCTGACATGCTCCAGCTGTCTGGATGCCTCTGTAATGTATCCTTCCTACAGGTGAAGGGGAGGACGCCGAAGATGATGAGCAGAAAGGGCCTGAGCTGAAGCAGGCTTCCCGTCGGGATATGTACACCATCTGCCAGGCAGCTGGGCTGGGTAAGGCTGTGCTCTGTTGTGCTGACTCTGCAGTGGCCTGGCCCACATGCTCTGCTGGGTGCTGTGACTTACCATCAGGAGGACTGATGGTTTTGCTCACTATAAGCTACAGTACCCTTGTCCTCATTCGGTTTTTGTTGTTTTTCTTTTCCCAGATGGCCTGGCTAAGAAATTTGGTCTGACACCTGAGCAGTTTGGAGAGAATCTCAGAGACAGTTACCAGCGTCACGAGACAGAGCAGTTCCCTGCAGAGCCCCTGGAGCTGGCCAAGGATTATGTGTGTAGGTCAGTGTGGGGGGATCTTTGTGGAGGTCCTGTGGACATGACACAAGCGAGGGGATCTGGGGACATTCTCAAGCCCTAAGCCTTCATGTTGCCTTTTTTTTGCTTGTAGTCAATTCCCAAGCCCTGAAGCTGTGCTGGAAGGAGCGAGGTACATGGTGGCTTTGCAGATAGCCAGGGAGCCTTTGGTCAGACAGGTCCTGAGACAGACTTTCCAAGAGCGAGCTAAAATCAACATCTCACCAACCAAAAAGGGGAAGAAGGTAAGAAAACAAGCCCTGACTCTGTGGGTCAATTCAGGGAAGGATCTAAATAACATACAAATGCTTGTTCTCCTATGTCAGTGTCAGCTCTGAATAAATATCAGAGCAGCATGTGAGCTGGGCTGTTGCAGAGGCTCAGCAGTGTGCTGCATTTTTGGTCTCAGCGTTTCACCAGGCCTGATTCTTGCTGTTGAGATGTTGCCTTCAATTATTGGAACAGTCTCTGTTTCTCTGAGACTGGGCAGAAATTCCACTGTGTCCTGCTGGGGAAGGAAATGCAGACTGGCAGGCATAGGGCTGAGGGGGTATTGAATAAAATCCATTGTCTGCTGTGGTATACAGAAGGGTCTTTCTTCATGAATGCCCTATATGCATGCTTACTGTCTCTCCTCTTTCCCAGGATATTGATGAAGCCCACTATGCCTATTCCTTTAAATACATGAAGAACAAACCTGTGAAGGAGCTGCGAGATGACCAGTTCCTGAAAATGAGCCTGGCAGAGGACGAGGGACTGCTCACTATAGATATCAGCATTGACATGAAAGGAGTGGAGGGGTGAGTTCCCACTGGCCATGCCATCCATGCCTTGGCAGACCTCGTTCATCCAGTGCTGCTGTGCACTTAGAGCTCCTCTGTAACCCAAACTGCTCCTGGAAGTCATGGCCTGGTAGTTTTCTGCACCTTAATGTCAAACAGCCTCTTAGGGTCTTGCTTTTTCCATCATCTTAGTGAAAACTTAATTAGACATCTATCTTACTCATTTGAAGGCAAACTTTGAAGCCTTAAGGATTTTTGTGTGATGATTGTTTCCCTACAATCCTCACAGAGTGCTCCTTGGTTCCTTCCCTTCACATCTGGGTGGCCACACTATGCAATATGGGTGGGTTGGAGTGGCTGTGATCTGTCTACAGCATCACTTCTGCAGCTAAAGCAGTGCTTGATGGGAGGGTTGGCTCCTTAATTTTTCCAAACAGCTTCCTGGATCTGAGGTGTTGCTGTTACATCCCTGTGCAGGAATCTGTCAGTGAGGGTGTCAGTGCAGGCGTCTGGAGCCTTTCCTCTCCTTTCTTGCAGTTATGGGAGCGACCAGACGTACTTTGAGGAAATCAAACAGTTCTATTACCGGGATGAGTTCAGCCACCAGGTGCAGGAGTGGAATCGGCAGCGCACAATGGCCATTGAGCGGTCCCTCAACCAGTTCCTCTACGTGCAGATGGCCAAAGAGTTGAAGAACAAGCTGTTGGTGGAGGCCAAGGAGTATGTCCTAAAGGTGAGATGAAACAGAGGTGGATTTGAGTCAGAGCTGGGGTTACAAACACCAACAGTCCTGCAGCGTGCTGGGGATAGCTGCTGACAGGCCATACACAGGTCCTTGGGGAGAAGGAGAAAGAGGAGGCAGGCAGGGATTGAGTCTGGTTCTTCTGCCACCTTGAGCAGTCCATGACCTTGCCTCCAGAGAAGGGCTGTGCCAAGGCATGTGCATTGGATTTCCTCACTCCTCTCTCCCCTTTCTCTGCTCTGCCAGGCGTGCAGCCGCAAACTGTACAACTGGCTCAAAGTCGCTCCTTACCGGCCTGATCAGCAAGTGGAGGAGGACGATGATTTCATGGATGAAAACCAAGGGAAGGGGATTCGTGTGCTGGGCATTGCGTTTTCATCAGCCAGGTAGGAGGGAGGGAATGGCCTCTGGATGCATGTCCAGCTTTAGCAGTTTTCCATGTCTGAGTTGTCTCTGTTTTACAGGGACCACCCAGTGTTTTGTGCCCTTGTTAATGGAGAGGGTGAGGTTACAGACTTCCTACGATTGCCACATTTCACAAAGAGAAGGAACGCCTGGCGTGAGGAAGAGAGGGAAAAGAAGGTGAGCCTCGGTGCAGCTATCATTGAGATGAATGTAGGCAGCTCAGGACAGAAATCCTCTAGCTGTTCTACTTTGGTCTGTCTTGCTTTCATTTCCAGGCCCAGGATATTGAAACCTTGAAAAAATTCCTCCTGAACAAGAAGCCTCATGTGGTGACGATTGCAGGCGAGAACAGGTCAGTCTTTGTGTTCCTTCCATTTCCCAGTCTCTTTGCAGTCCCTTCCTCATGCCTGTCCACATTTCACTGTTTGTGTCCATGGTGGGAGGTAACCCTTTGGGGTTGTATCCCTAAGTGATTCCAGGACCCAGCTTTGTGCTCTCCTCTCAATCCCCTTGCCGTCTCTCCCTAGGGATGCTCAGATGCTGATGGAGGATGTAAAGAGAATTGTTCATGAGCTGGACCAAGGGCAGCAGCTGTCCTCTGTCGGAGTGGAGCTGGTGGACAATGAATTGGCCATCCTCTACATGAACAGCAAGAAGTCTGAGGTGAACCCTCTGTTACTCCAGCTGTCCCTTAGTCTGTTGCTAGTTCATGCTGTGTCATCCTCCATTTGTTGTGCTGGTCCTGCCTTACGTCATCATGTGCCTCATATGATCCATCCAGTCAGTCACGTACTGATCTTTGGATCAAGGCAAAACATCTTACTTAGGCTTCTCTGAAGAGATCAGCACCAGCAGATGTACAAAGTGGATATTGATGTGCTCTGAAATGAATCTTGCTCAGCTGAGTGAGTCAGATTGTTTCATTCCTAATTGCAGCAGAGCTCCTGGGAGCCTTTGACCTCAGCCTTCTTTGCTCTGAGCACCAGATGCTTCCCTTGCTCTAATCCCTGACTGACGTGGTTTTGCTGCTTGTGCTGCAAAGTGTGAAAATAGCTTCAGGGTTTTCCCTGATTCTCTGTCCTGTTGCAGAATGAATTCCGGGATTACCCACCTCTGCTGCGTCAAGCCGTCTCCCTCGCTCGCCGCATTCAGGACCCCCTCATAGAGTTTGCCCAGGTCTGCAGCTCTGATGAGGATATTCTCTGCCTGAAACTTCACCCTCTGCAGGTAAACTTCCCTTGTGAGATCCTTGGGCAAGGAATATCCTTCTCTGCAAAAAGAAGGTGGCTTGTGAGGGTTTGCTGTCAAAGGAAAGGTTTCCAAGTTGAACTGGTGCAAGTTGAACTGTTCTGTGCCATATTCAGGCTACACAGCATCTTTTTTGTGTTGCTTCTTTTAGCTTGTGAGCCTTTAGGCTGTTCTCTAGGGTAACTCTGAGGTGCAACACAGCTCCTGGGAGCCAGTGTGTTGTATTTGCCTCAGCTTTCTATGGCAAAGTGTTGCACATATCCATCTCCTCCAAGGCTAACGCCTCTTCTCTCTGCCAGGAGCACGTGGTGAAGGAGGAGCTGCTGAATGCCCTCTACTGCGAGTTCATAAACCGTGTGAACGAGGTGGGGGTGGATGTCAACCGGGCCATCGCTCACCCCCACAGCCAGGCTTTGCTGCAGTACGTGTGTGGCCTGGGACCACGCAAAGGCACTCACCTGCTAAAGGTAAGGAGGCTTCTGTCCCTGCCTGCAAAAACAGTACATCACCAACAGTGGTAGGAGATGAGTCAGGGTCCCTTGTGGCAGATGCAGCTGACAGCTCTGTTGACATGTGTTTTACCATGTGTTGCCTCACTGCGCCTCTCCCTGAAGCTATACATGGACTTATGTCCTTGATAGACCCAAACAGCTCAGCAGATCCGTCAATCCTAGACAGCTCCCAAACCCACGGGAGTGGATGCACTGTTACAGCGTCAAGACACCTCCATAGTGTGGAAAACACCAGGCAAAAAGCCAACGCTTTTCCTGAGAGTTGGAGCTGTTTCCATGCAGAATCATCTTCTTTCATACAATGTTGAGACACGGGCAGGGAGCAACAACTTATGAGTTGTGATGGCTGCGTGTCAGATGCTTTGAACACAACAGTGTCCAGCGTGAGTCCTCTACTTTTCCCGGAGAATCACAGAATAGTTTGGGTTGGAAAGGACCTTAAAGATCATCTTGTTCCAACCCCCCTGCCATTGGCACAGACACCTTCCACTAGACCAGGTTACTCAGAACCCCATCCAGCCTGATGTTGAAGACTTCCAGGGATGGGTAGTCCACAACCTTGGGCAATCTTGTGTTTGAATAGCAGGGTTTATACTCTTGCCTCTCTCTCCCAGATCTTAAAACAAAACAACACACGTCTGGAGAACAGGACCCAGCTGGTTACGATGTGTCACATGGGACCCAAGGTGTTTATCAACTGTGCTGGCTTCATCAAAATTGACACAGCATCACTGGGTGATAGGTGGGTATTGGGATGTATTTGATGCAGTTCAGGGTATGGAGTTTACATGAGCAGCAGACTGATTTGTTCCCTGGAGTCCAAGTTCCCAGGGCTTTCTGTGGGGCCCCTCTGATTTCTGGCCAAGTTCAGATATTGCTGGTTATTAATCTGATTCTTAGGGGCACCTAAACTTGCACAGCAGCAGTGTGAGCTGCAGAATATGAATTATATAGTTTGCTCTTGAGTGAAAGACCCTTTGTGATCAAGAGGAGCTAAACTAAAACCAGTTGTTCCCTCACAGTTGTCAGTAGCCCATGTGCTCTTCACCTTAGTTTCTTCCTGATCCTACTAACAGTATTTTATTTTTCTAAAGTTTCAAACTTGAGTAATAACTCAGCAATTTGGCTTCCTCTTAAACCAGTAGCAATACTGGGAAGTCTATAGAGCATTAAGTAACTGGTAACTACACAAGAGGTGTTTTGAGGACAGCTGTAACCTAGTTTCTGAACCTCTGACTCACTGCTTTGCACAGAAGGGTCACTTGCTGGAAACATGCTTTCTCCGGGGTTTTTTGCTTTTGGAAAGCAGTCTAAGGAAGGACACCTGGCTGAATACCTACACTGAGTGATCCAACAGTGCTAGAACCCTTGGTTCTTGCAGGATACAAATCCCAGAAGTGCAGGGGGCAAAGTGTTGCCAAAGAGCTCAATGCAGATGGCTGTGCTGCCACTTGGCAACACTGACTTTATATGAGGAGGGAAACTGCAGAGAGCTGTGTGCTCAAGGAGCAGCTGTAATACACAGGGATCAAATCCACAAAGCATCCAAAATGCCTGGCTGTATCTTTGCAGTGTGGGAGCTGCAGACTGGAATTTGCCAGGTCTTGCCTTGGCTCCTGTTGATTAAGCAATGAATAATTCATCATGTCCTTTTTAGAGTAGTTTGTTCTGTGGAGGGCAAGTGATGGTGCTCAAGAGTG
Organism: Neopelma chrysocephalum; assembly: GCF_003984885.1. Taxonomy (NCBI): domain Eukaryota; kingdom Metazoa; phylum Chordata; class Aves; order Passeriformes; family Pipridae; genus Neopelma; species Neopelma chrysocephalum. The sequence continues at coordinate 2,074,099 of NW_020897744.1, read as the reverse complement.
TGCTTGATTATTGAGCCTGCAGGAACAGCTGGAAGCCTCAGAGCCCTTATCTGAACATTGCTTTGGTTTTATTTCAGCACTGATTCCTACATCGAGGTCCTAGATGGGTCCAGGGTCCATCCTGAAACTTATGAATGGGCAAGGAAAATGGCAGTGGATGCTTTGGAATACGATGAGTCAGCTGAGGATGCTAATCCTGCAGGAGCTCTGGAGGAGATCTTGGAAAACCCTGAGCGCCTGAAAGACCTGGATCTCGATGCCTTTGCTGAAGAACTGGAAAGACAGGTGTGCTGGGGGTTCCTGATGCTGAGAACAGAGGAGAAGCTCTGCTGCCCAGCTCGGATTCTCTTGTTTTATAGCTGATGACACTTATCCTTTTTAGGAGCTGAGCATTATCTGTGCTGTTGTAAAATGTATAAACAGCCATGATGAGAATTCAGTGTCTGACAGTGGCATGTTGTAAATGCTTGCAGAAAGTACACTTGGAGCAGAGGGAGGAGGGAGGCAGGAGACAGTAATTAAACTATTAAACCATTTAAACCGTTCTCCCCAAAATTATCTACCATTTTTTATGAATATGTTGGTATTTTTGACCTCCTTAACATCCTGTGGCTGAGTTCCACAGGTTGATGGTGCCCAGCACATTCCTCTTTTTTAAATTTGCTGTTTGATAAGTTCCTTGAGTTCTTCCATAACTTACAATGGATTCCCTACTGACCTTCTTCCTGCTGCTCATGCCTTTATAACCTTTGAATCCCACACAGGGCTACGGTGACAAGCACATCACTTTATATGACATTCGAGCTGAACTAAGCTGCAGATACAAGGACCTGAGAACACCATACCGTTCTCCAAACACAGAAGAGGTTTTCAATATGCTGACTAAAGAAACTCCAGAGACATTTTATATAGGTACATCCCTGTTTACATCCCTGCTTTTGTCATAAGTTGACATGGACGTGTAAAGGTGGGGCAGAGGGATGTTGGTGAGCGTGATGTTGGGACAGTGTTGTGGTTGCGTGTATGTGAAGCATACCTTTTCAAAGGTACCTGAGTAGTCTCCTATCACCTTCATGCCTGAATGACTACCTTAGATGGAAGGAACTGCCCAGCTCTGCAGTTTTTCAGTCTTTCCTTCTACTCTCCCATCACACCGCAGGTAAAATGATCATCTGCAGCGTGACTGGGATTGCCCACAGGCGCCCGCAAGGAGAAAGCTACGACCAGGCCATACGGAACGATGAAACTGGCCTTTGGCAGTGCCCTTTCTGTCAGCAGGATAACTTCCCAGAGCTCAGCGAGGTGGGGCTGCTTCTCCTACCGGGCCTGCCTTTGTCAGGAATCTGCTATCAGCAGGCTTGAGCCTTGTTTTGGGTTCTTGGGAGACGAGGTATCGGAGCCAAGATTGTGTCTGCAGTGCCCCAGGATCCCAACCTGATGTGGCCTTTGGCTGCAAATATAATCTGTTCCACTTTTGACTAATTGCTTCAGTATAGATTTGACAGGTCCTTTATGGCTACATTATGGATTTTAGTGAACTGGGCTGAGTGAAATGTACCTGGGGCTAAGCTGACCAGTGCTCTGCAGATACATAAAACATGTTTGTTTGTGCTCTGGGATTGTTTTATGCAGAGAAATTGCCTGTGACACTGAGAACAGAAGGTTCTGCCACCTTCTTAATTTTAAGAACTTATCTGGACCCCCTGCTGCTTAATGCAGCTGTACTTTAGGTCTCTTCTAAACACTGTGAATTCCAGCCTGGGTAATCTGTGACTCTAAACCCCTATAGCATTCATTAAGCAGCAGCCCTGGCTGCAGGCTGGTGTTCAGGGTCTAAAAATGTTCTGACCTTCCCGGTTGCAATGTCCCATAAGCTGAGCAGAACTGGAGTAGGAAGATTGCGTTACTGGGTAGCATTTGTTGAAGTCCTCTGTCCCCTGCCCTTCTACAAGTCTTTGCTGGCTGCACCACTTTGCTGACACAGCTTTTGGACTTGTTTGAGTGTGAACTGCTGGGGCTATTTTGTTTCCATGCTGAATGACTTCTTCCTGTTGCCTTGCTCAAGGTTTGGAACCATTTTGACAGCGGTTCCTGCCCAGGTCAGGCCATTGGAGTGAAGACACGTCTGGATAATGGTGTTGCTGGCTTCATCCCAACAAAATTTCTTAGTGATAAGGTGGTCAAGCGGCCGGAAGAAAGGGTGAAGGTATGAAAGCAGTGGATTTTCCCATATCCAGCAAGAGCTGGAAGAGCGTGGACCCAATACCAAAGAATCAGAGTTTGCTTAATAACACTGTTCCTTAAATGACTTTTCCAACCTTATTTTCATTTAAGGTCTTTAAATCAGCAGGAAGTTCAGGTTCTGGTTAGTGTCCTTCTCCCACAGTGCAAATCTCCCTTGGCAGCTGGTGGAACCCTGTTAATCAGTTAACACGTTGCACTTTGGGAGGATTTATTGTCGTCTGGCTGAAGTCTGGGTTTAGGAGACCAGAAGGCATTCTAATGCAGAGCTGCCCTTTGTTTCTGGCTTTCTAAAAAGCTCAGAGAACTGCTTTTGCATAGGCAAGGGTCATTTTCCCTCTCATAGCTTTTCTCCTCTCTCAGTTAATTAATGGAGCTCATCAGTTACTGGTCTTGCTCAGGACATGGGTTGGGGTTCTGAAAGGAACAGAATAAGACATTTTTACCACGTGATAAAATAGAGGTTTAGCATTTTTGCTGTCTGTTGGGGTCCCCAACAGTCCATGCAGGTGATGGATAATCCTGTAAGCTCAGAGGTCTCAGCATTTCTTTAAAGAGTTATTAATTAACTTCATTATGGTTAAGTGAACTAAGACATTACAGTTTTTGTGGGGGTATTTTATGCCTCTCAGTTTACTAGGGAAGTCCTTTGGGTATCTGCTTCTGAACAGACTTAACTGCTTTCTTGCACATCTTGAAGTCCAGTTTTGTTGCTCCTATTGGTAAAGATATTTAAAATAGAAAAGATGATTGTTCTTATCCTCCAGACATGCAGTTTTCTGTGTGGTATGGGGCACAGGCAGTGGATATGCTGGAGAACTGTACATTTTTCCTTTAATCTCTTTTGATTCTGATTGTGTTGGGGATCAGCTGATTTTTATAGAAAGATCACTTTTAAAGGTTGTGTGAGTCTGAAGGAGGTGAGGTAATTTGTACCTCCAGATTGTCAGTGTGATCCCACACGGATCACTTGGTGGTGAAGGGAGGCTGGTGTAGCTGCCAAACCTGCTGCTCACCTTTCCCTGCACCTCCTCTGCAGGTGGGAATGACAGTTCACTGCAGGATCATGAAGATTGACATTGAGAAGTTCAGTGCAGACCTGACCTGCAGGACCTCAGACCTCATGGATAAAAACAATGAGTGGAAGCTGCCTAAAGACACCTACTATGACTTTGACTCTGAAGCAGCGGATCACAAACAGGAAGAAGACATGAAAAGAAAGCAGCAGCGGACAAGTGAGTCTCCAGTTTTTAACTCCACTGTATCTCCAGCCTTCCCAGAATGCTTCCAGAAGAATCAGCACATTAGATATATAGCTGCATTAAAGCAGTTCCTCTTGGAAGCCTGAACACTCTGCTTTGTTCCCTAGCGTACATCAAGAGAGTAATTGCTCACCCATCATTCCACAACATTAGCTTCAAGCAAGCAGAGAAGATGATGGAAACCATGGACCAAGGGGACGTGATTATCCGGCCAAGTAGCAAAGGGGAGAACCACCTGACTGTCACCTGGAAGGTCAATGATGGGATTTACCAGCATGTGGATGTCCGGGAAGAGGGCAAGGAGAATGCCTTCAGCCTGGGCTCCATGCTTTGGATTAACACAGAGGTAAGAGCCCTCCAGAGCATGCCTGGGAAGGAGTTGGTCAGGAAGAAGTACCTATTTGGCAGGATCAGGTTGGTACAGCCTTTCTGTCCTTGCAGCTGCTTTCAGACTAAGCCTAACCCAGTGCAGTTCTCCAGGTCTTTAGACAATACTCAGCTCTTTTTTTTTTTTCTCAAAGCATCCAGCCTTGCTGTGCAGAATGTATGACTAAGAGCTATTTAGTAGAATAAGAGTTCATCATCATGCACCCTAAATACTTCTTTAAATGTTTTTGTTCAAAGGAATTTGAAGACCTGGATGAAATTGTTGCTCGCTATGTCCAGCCAATGGCTTCTTTTGCCAGAGACCTGTTGAATCACAAATACTATCAGGACTGCAATGGTGGAGACAAGAAGGTAAGCCTGTCCTGGGATGTGGTAGCTTCTGTAGGAAGATATCCATAGGCTCTGTGTGTTGCTGAAAATGTAGGCTCCCCTGGAGCATTTATCTTCTTTCTCTCTACAATTAGAAGCTGGAAGAGCTGCTGATAAAGACCAAGAAAGAGAAGCCAACATTTATTCCATACTTTATCAGTGCCTGTAAAGATCTACCTGGTAAATTCCTCTTGGGATATCAGCCTCGAGGCAAACCAAGGTAAGTCAGAATCAAGCCCGGCATCTGCACTGAGTACTGCCAGTACCACACCTCAGCTGATTGCTACCAGTTTTTCTTCCAACTCTGTCAGTATCCTTGTGAGTCATGCCTCCCCTTTCCCAGAATTTGGCCTCCTGGCAGTAGAGGACCCAAGTCTAGCAGTAAATCTCACCCAGTAAATCTCCCCTGTTTCTTAACCAGCTGAGTGCCACAAGCAGCACTGCCCTGTGCAGTGGATGTCATGGGAGTGTAGGCAGGGATTGATGGATTTTGCATGGAAAGGAAGGGTATTTTGGAGCAACTGTGTGAAAATCAAGTGTCTTGGGTAGGTCTGTCAGTTCATTATCAGTACAGCCATCACCTGAGTTTGTAGGCCATGACAGTTCTGACTGACCTGTTAGTGACAGGTATGGCTCTAAAGCAGCCTGTGATCTCTTGTGCTCTCACTGCTCCTCACAGGATAGAGTATGTGACAGTGACACCAGAAGGATTCCGCTACCGGGGCCAAGTCTTCCCTACTGTAAATGGACTTTTCCGATGGTTTAAGGATCATTATCAGGACCCTGTTCCAGGTGAGCACCCCACAACTCTAGTGCTGTTTGTTTCCTGGATGTCATGCAATAGTTATTAAAGGACAGTTTCCTGTTCTTTGTCCCTAAAATGACCCAGGGTTTTCTATATGTGGGAGGTTCCAAAGCAACACCCCAAGTGTTTGCCTTCTGTAGACCCACTGAGAGCTCTCCTGAGAGTTAATCCTTCAGCCAAATGGGCTGTACAGCAAAGGCTGGATCAGTCCCTTTCCTCTCCCTTGTCTCCCCCACCATGCACTGCAGCACACACCATTCCCTGGTAACAAATCATTGTGCCAGAACAGATATTGCCTCAATTTTTGTCAAATTCTGAGTTTAAGGCCAGTGGCAACTCTTCTGGGAGAACTAATCTGCCTCTCTTGGTTTGTGTTTTATACAGGTATTACCCCCAGCAGTAGCAGTAGGACCAGGACTCCAGCCTCCATTAATGCTACTCCAGCTAACATTAACCTGGCAGGTCAGTGCAGGCCATTCCTGGTTGGAACTGGGACGTGAGCTCCTTCTCCAGGCTCTTCATCTCACACGACGTGTCTTTTTTGCAGACCTGACACGTGCAGTGAACGCTCTACCACAGAACATGACCTCCCAGATGTTCAGTGCCATCGCTGCTGTGACAGGCCAGGGACAGAACCCAAATGCCACCCCTGCCCAGTGGGGATCCAGCCAGTACGGCTACGGAGGCAGTGGAGGCGGCAGCAGCGCGTACCACGTAGGTGTCACTTAAATTTTGAGAGGAGGTGCTGCTGCCTTCTCCTTGCTGCTAGAAATGACCCCATGGGGGCTCTGCTGAGAGCCTAAGGAGTCCCTCATTGCGTGGGATCACCCAGTCCTAGTTTTGTACCCATGGTGCTGCACAGGGGAGCCTGGCTGGATTCTTGGACCAGGTTTCCTCTTGCCTCCCGTGACTGAAGAAATGAGGCGTGTAAGACAACCCTGCTCCGGGGGGGAGTTGAAGCAAGTAGCAAGCTGGTCTGGCCCTCAAGGAATGTGGCAGGGTGGAGAGGTAGGATCCAGCGGTGAGGGCACACAACCTTCTGATTGTGCCCCTGAATTGGCAACGTGAGCTGCCAGTGGAGGAGATTAGCTGCGAAACTATGCGCTGAGTTTGCAGGGCTTTTCAGCTCAGCGCGCTAATCTCCGACCTGCACCGGCGGGCGAACACCTCAGCCTGACCCACCACCCAGAGGCTTTGCAGGGAGTAAGATGGAAGTGGACAGTTTTGGCTCATGCTGAAGCCTTTCTTCATGTGTGCTGGTGCCTGCCCACTCCCAGCCCATGCTCCCAGCTGACACCGAGGCTGATCCCAGCTGCAGAAGGACTGAGGAGCCTGGGTACAAGAAACACACCCAGCTGTTAGACCAAAAGAAGAGATGCTGCAAGACGAGGCTTGCAGAGAGGAGTGATCCTCCTTTGGAGCACCTTGGGAGGCTTTCAGGGAATTTGGCACAGTGAACGCTGAGCTGGGGATAGGCAGAGACTGTGGATAGCTCGATGTATTAATCATCAAGACATCTGAAGAAAAAGGGAGGTGAACACTGGGAGGCAAAGAAACTAAGTGCTCTATGGGACAAGCAGCCAGCTGGCTTGGGATATGGGAAGGAGCCATCTCGGAGCTGCTGCATTTTCTCTGCAGCCTGCAGGGGAAGAACTCATCTGTTCTTTGTGCCCACTGCAGGATGTCACTGCTGTTGGCTTGCTCCAACTGTCTCTTGTGCCCCTTGCCTTTGCTTGGCTCTAGCATCTCCCCTTGCAGCCTGTGAACAAAGGGGTGAACAAAGAGGGTAGACTGTGCTGGCCCTGCTGGCCCAGGTTGGGTGGGAGATCAAAGACTCTCAGGGGAACAAATGTCCTGTGCTCAGCAAGGTGTTGCTTCTCCTGCTCTGCAGCCGCCCATTCCCTGGGCAGTGCCCACTGCCACCCTCTCCTTGCCCAGGTGAGGGGCCTGGCAGGGCTGGGAGTGTGCAGAAAGGGCGAGCAGGGCAGTGCAGAGCCCCCCACAGCCTAGCAGGGTTCACCCTCTGTCCCCTAACAGCCTCTGCTCTCTGCAGGTCTTCACGACTCCAGCACAGCAGCCGGTGGCCACCCCTCTGATGACCCCCAGTTACTCCTACACTACTCCCAGTCAGCCGATCACCACGCCCCAGTACCAGCTCCAGGCCAACACCACACCCCAGTCCACCCAGTCCCAGGCACAGGCATCGTCCAGCTCCAGGCAGAGGCAGCAGCCAAAGTGAGTAGCTCGTATCCATCTGTGTCCTGTCTCCTTGTCTTTTGTTGATTTTTGTGGAAGCAGCATGGTGGGGTTACCTTGTACCTTCCTGTGTGGAACCCTTGGGGAGGGAAGGAGGGCAGGGAAGCTTTGCTGGTAGCACATTTCACCTTCTGCCCATGTCCTTGCAGGACCAACAGCCACGCTGCCATCGACTGGGGCAAGATGGCCGAGCAGTGGCTGCAGGAGAAGGAGGCTGAGCGGAGGAAACAGAAGCAGAGGTTGACCCCTCGCCCGTCCCCCAGCCCCATGATCGAGAGCACGCCCATGTCCATCGCGGGGGACGCCACGCCGCTCCTGGATGAGATGGATCGATAGGACCTGACCCGGAACCTCCGCTCTCTTCTCCAGGAAGGGGAAAGGAGAGGGAACAATTGGAAACAACTTCCCTTCCCTTAGACATGTAACTCCTGTTTTATACGTCGTGGGATGGTGGGAAATGACTCTTGGTGACGTGCACCTGAGCGAATGAATAGACTTGGCAGGGCTGGTTTAAAAATATATACTATATATAAGAAAAATATATCATAGAAAGGAACACTGCATCGGCCTCTGCGTTCCAGGCTCTGGTTCCAAGCACCTTGGAAGCTTAGCAGACATGAGGTCAAAGGAATCTGTCCTTATACATGCTCAGCAGTCTGCTTTCACCCCAAAGACTGGGAAGCAAACGTAGCTGAAAGTGCAGACCGTCAGCCTGGAGTGAGCCTGTCTCCTTTGGATTCTCCTAAACCCTGACTGTCACCTCTTCTTGTCCCAAGACCACAAAGCAAAGCCACGGGGGGTTGTGACAAGCAAACCGGAGTTCTCAAAAAGTTCCTGTTGTTGTTTGCTCCATGTTTCCGTGTGTGACAGGCTCAGCGGAGCCTGTGCCAACCCCCAGCTGTGTCCGGAGGGATCCAGCACAACAGCTCGGGGTCTTGCCGGAGATGCAGCTGTTGTACCAAAGGCTTGCTCTCTCCTCTGGCTTCTTTTGGAACAATATTTATTTAGTTTTGATTATTATTATTTTTTTTTTAATCAGACTGCGAAGTAACGGCAGCTTCCCCGAGCGCGGGGCAGACACGGGGGCTAAACTGCTGCGGCGGAGCAGCCCGGAGTGCATGGCATCCTCCTCCATACCCGCTTACCCTGCCCAGCTGTAACCAAGAGGGGTGAATAAATAGTGTTTTTACTGAATGCTAGTTGAGAGGTTTACTGCCTGCACCCTGCCCTTTCCCTTAGGATTTGCTCAGAGCAGAGTTCCGTGGTGGAAGTTGATGCTCCTTCTTCCTTTTGGTGCTTGGTGTTGCCTTCTATGTGCTGAAACTGTCACAGAGAAGCTGATTTCTGTTGTTAAAAAATGTTTTGTTTTGGATGAGTCGTATAGAGGCGTCACACTGACACCAGGAGCTCCCAGAGGCCCGTGGCTGTTGGGTTGGGAGAGGTACTGGGAGGGGGGTGAATAACGTGGATAACTTCAGTGGTGTCAGAAACAGCCCAGTGCAGTGTCCCAGAGGGACTGCCAGCGATGGGGAGAGACATTTCTGAGAGGGAAAGTTCCTGCTGCACACACTCTCCTCTCTCCTGCTTTGTTAGTAGGGATTTTCTATGGAAGCAGAGTCTTTGTTCCTTCCAAGTGCTCCTGGTCAGCCTCCTTTGCTAGGAAATGAGCAGGAACAGCAGATCTTAGGAAACAAAGGTCTTTTTTGCATGTAAATGCTCCTGAAGAATGGCAGCAACCCGGGAGACAAAGCAAAGCTCTTTCCACAGAGAAATGCAGGTCCTGGCTTCATTTCCACCCCCTCTGCAGTGCTGGGGGGCTGACAGGGTCCTGTTCCTCACAGAACCACCCAGGCTGGACCAGAGAACCACGGGCTGGGACCTGCAGCTCCGAGGTTGCAGGTGGACTAACCTGGCACTGTTTTCTTTATTTATGAAACTGTATGCTGGGAATTTGACTGGGAGCAGCTTCATACCAGTTGGACCTGTAAGTGGGAGGGGGGACTGGTTATGTATTGTTGGTTTCTTTTTGGCTGTCTTTGTTTTTAGTTTTCCCTTGCCATTAATAAAAACTCTACTTTTGGGAAGCTGCCCATGTGGCACAGGTCTGTGCTTCCTGCCGTGATGCTGTGGCTGCCACAGGGGCTTTGCTCCCATTAGCAGCACTGGACAGGGAGTGATGTCTCCCTACAACCTTGGTATTCCCCCCTGGGCTCCTGTGATCCGCTTAGGTCAGGGATTTGGGATTGCTCCGTTCACTCCTCCAGGAGCAGCAGGGTTTGCATGAGGCAGCTCTGCTCTCTGACCCCTGTGCTGTCTGATCTCCTGAGGCGAAACAGGAGACAGGGCTCAGCTCCTGTAATTCCAGCCTTTTCTGGTCCTGGTATTTGATGCTGGTGCAGGAGGATCTTTCTGCCGCCTCACCAGGACTCTGGGCTGAGCCACGCTCCTCCTTGGCAAGCACTTTGGAGGAGTGGAGGCAATGCCCTTGGGTCCTTGGGCCCAGTTCCTCACTAGAGGAGACCAGGCACGATCCCCATCCACGAGGCAGAGACACAGGCAGCATTCCCTGCCCCAGCTCTTCCCAGGCAGCATCTGCCTTTGTCCTAAGGCTGGAAAAGCTTCTATTGTCCCAGGCTAAGGAGCTTTTGTAGGCGTTTGAGGAGCCTTCAGGGAGGGCCAAGGCCCTGTTCCTCCTCCCAGAGCAGCCATTGCTGGGGGCTGCAGAAAAGAAGTCAGTGCTGGTGTGGGAGCACTGGAAAGGCAGCAGGTTAAGAGGATGAGGGAGATGGGGTGGTGCAATTCAGAGAAATTCCAGAGAAAAACATGCCTGGGGAGCTGGAATTTAACCCTTTGTAGCAGGGTAGCTAAAATTGGGGCTCAGCCCTGTGCCAGTGTGGGCCTGGGAGCTGTGTCCCAGCCAGAGCAGGGACTCATGTCCCCAGTGCCCAGGACAATGGTGGGAGCTGTGAGCAACAGCTCAAACCCCTCAATACCCACTCAGCTCCGCGTGTTACCCTCCCGTGGGATCAGCCCTGGGATTTCCCCTGGATACCACCCCCAGTGCCATCCTTTCTCCCACAGACAGGGCTGAGGCAGCACCATCTACTCAAGCAGATGTAACTTTATTTCACAGCCAAGACCCGCATGGGACGACGGGGGCTCAGGATTCTCGTGTGGGCTTGGACTCAGCTTTGCTTTTCAGCCTCTTCTTTCTGTTCCTCTCTTTCCTCCTCCCCTTCCCGCTGGCAGTAGGGACCGGGGATGGAGTGGCCGGTGTTGGCTCCCTGCCCAAGCCCTTCTGCACTGGCGCATCACTCAGGATGGTGTTGGATGCTTCCTCCCAGGATGGCAGCAGAGCCCAGGAGTCCTGGCCCGCAGAGGGATCAGTGGGGGCAGCAGGTGCAGGACGGCTCTGCGCCCCCTTTTCAGAAGAGCCTTTCTTTTTCAGACCTTTTCCTTTCTTTTTCTTGTCTTTCTTCTTCCCCTTCCTCTCTTTCTTGGCTGACTTGAGGGCTGTCTCAGTGTGATGGTCCACAGGGAGGGTTCCTCCACCCACGCTGTTCCAAGGGGGGCTCAGAGGGACCCCCCTGGGCCTCGCTGCCCGGTCGATGAGCTCCCCACCAAACTCGTACAGCACTGGCTCCCTGGGCACCGCGACGGCCACCGTGTTGTACGCCTTGCACCTGCAGAGAGAGGAGGCACCAGGGGAGGTGACCTCCAGTGGGGCCAGGCGGGGGGGACGGTGGTGGGAGGCACTCACCAGACATAGAGGTAGGGCTCCACACACTCCTCCTTGTAGGTGAACTCGAAGCAGGGCACCTGGATGACGTTGAAGAAGGCCTGGCCCACCGCCCGGGAGGCCGTGTCGTTCACCCGCCGCAGGCACTCCTTCAGCCTGCGGTCGCAGTCGCAGTGGCTGATGGTGTGCCAGCGCAGGTTGCGGTACCCGTAGCGCGCGGTGAAGGGGTGGATGACGTGCTGGCAGTGGTCATGGTCCCGGCAGCACCGGTCTGTGTCCCGGTGCTCCCCTGCAGGGAGGTGCAGGCAGAGCTGAGGGGCCTGCACGCGTGGGCTGGGGCTAGATGGGATTGGGATCAGGGCTGGAGGGGGGCTGAGCTGTGCTAGGACTGGGATTGGGGTTAGATTTGACTGAGCTGGGCCTGGAATCGTAGTGGGATGGGTAGGGACTGCGACTGGGCTGGTGCTTGGGTGGGGACAAGGCTGGCACTGGGATGGGGACTGGAGCTGCACCAGCATCACAATGGGGATGAGACTAGGACTAGGCTGGGGTCAGGAAGGGTCCAGGACTGGACCAAGACCAGGAGACGGTCTAGGCTGAGATCAGGATAGCAACTGGGAGTGCACCAGCAGTGGAATGGGGACCGGAATGGAAGTGGGACAGACCACAGATGAGGCTGGGGACAAAGAGTGGATCAAGACTGGACCAGCACAAAGATGGATTAGTCTTTTGATAGGGACTAGGCAGAAATGAACTGGGACTGGACCAGTGCTTGGCTGGGGACTGAACTGGGACAGACAGGGATTGA
>NW_020897744.1:2056278-2062222 GCF_003984885.1 Neopelma chrysocephalum | reverse complement strand
AAGATAGGATGGGAAGGAAAGAAAGGGAGTGGAATAGGATGGAATTGAATAGGAAGAGATGGGATGGGATGGGATGGGATGGGATGGGATAGGATGGGATGGGATGGGAAGGGAGGAGATGGGGTGGGTTGGAACGAGGTGGGATGGGATGGGAAGATACAGGTAGCAGCTGCCCCGCCACCCTTACCCAGCTCTTCGTAGGTATCCGCGTTGCTGCCCGCGCCGCACCACAGAGTCCCGGGGTAGGTGAGCCCGCGGCGGGCGCGGGGCCGTCCCGGCGGGGCCGCTCCGGGGGCGGCTGCCAGCGGGAGGAGGAGAAGGAGGAGGAGGAGGCGGAGGCGGCAGAGCAGCCCCGGGGCGCACATGGCACCGCGCCGCTCGCCGCCGTGGGGCCGCCTTATAGAGTCGCGCAGCCCGCCCACGCGGGGCGGCCCGGCACGGCTTGGCACGGCCCGGCACCGTGCGGAGGGTCCCGCAGAGCCGCGGTGCCGGAGCCGCTCCCGCAGCCGCGACACGTCCCGCGCCGGCAGCCCGCGGGGAAGGGGTCACCCCTCCCGGTGGGACCGGCCCCGTTGCTGTGGCAGCCGGTGGGGTGATGTGCCGGGGCCTCTAACGAGCCGTCCCCAAACCCCCGCCCCGTGACGCACCCGCCCCTGCACAGCCCCCGGCCCCGGAGCGGCCCCGACAGGAGAACGATGCTCTCCCTGCATCCCTACGTCCCATTCCATGGATGTTTCCTGCAGCCCTGTATCCCAGCCCATAGATGCTCTTCGCGTCCCCATGCCTGATCCCGCGGATGCTCTCCACATCCCATCCCATGAATGCTTATGGCATCCCCACATCCCATCCCTGTGGCCCTGCATCCCATCCCACGGTTCCTTTCACGGGACAGCCCAGTGCCTCATGCCCAGCCGGGCTGGCAGCCCACAAGGCACCGGCATTCCCAGCACGCTGCCAGGTCTGTCCCTCTTGGCCAGCTCCAGGCCTTGGAGCCCATTGACAATCCAGACACAGCCCTGGCAAGCTGGGATGCTGCGGGAGCCAGCGTTCAGCCAGGGAGGACGGTGCCTGGACACCCCAAAATGGTGGTCTCAGAAAGTCCCTGCGCTCACTGAGATCCCTCAGGAGTGCAGGGGAGCGCAGAGGCAGCACCCTGAGCATCACCCTGGCTCACTGACCCTTGCACCCACGGGGTACCTCGAGCACTGTGCCACCCACACCCTGCCCTGTCACCGCTGGCACAGGCGGCCAGTGCTGGGGACACTCCTGTGGGGTGCAAACACCCAACCCTGGTGCTCCCCACCACAACACTGCCTGGCTGGGACACATCCCCAGCCCATGGGAAGGGCTCCCGCCTGGCAGCAGCCCAGGGCCCAGCTGGCCGAGGGCGCTGGCGGGGGCCCAGTGCTGCAGGGGCTGCCCCTGCTCAGCTGTCGCTGTCTGTGACGGTCCCGCTCGGCTCAGCCTCGCCACCAGCACCCAGGTACGGAGCTGAAAAAGGCACACTGGGCCCTCAGGGTGCCCACGTGTGAGCGTGGGTGGGGAGGGTGGGGGACAACATGCCACAGGGAGCCCTGCGGGGGCTGCAGGTAGGGGGTCTCACCCCCATTACGTGCTCAGTGCTCGCAGCGCCTGCAGTCCCCACACATGGACCTGTGTCATGTCCCTGCTGCCCGGGAGAAGGGCTGGTACCTGGCGCTCATGGCCCCCAACGTCAAGGGTCCCAACTACGCCTGGCTGGACCCCTCCCGGCTCTACTGCCACCCGCAAGTACCCAGTGCCCGGGGTGGGTGGCCCCCGCGGGGGTGCCAGGGTGGGCTGCACCTCTGCATGGCTGCCGGGGCACCCAGCCCTGCCCACGAGCACCGGCGCCAGGGCTGCAGGTGCCCATGGTGGGCTGTGGGCACCCAGCACCTCTGATCTCCCCCCAGGGCTTGCAGGACTGCGTGGCCGACCTGCTGCAGCCCTTCCAGGGAGATCCCATCGACATGGTGGCTGGCATCGATGCCATGGGCTTCATCCTGGGTGAGCGGGGACACGAGCGAGCGCAGGGTCCCCCCCCATCCCCTGTCCCCTGCGTGGAGCCTGATGGTGCCATGCCCACCCCCAGGTGCTGCCGTCGCGGCCGTGCTGCAGAAAGGCTTCCTGGCCATCCGCAAAGCCGGGCACCTCTGCGTGCAGACAGTGGCACAGCCCTACACCGACTACTCGGGCCGGGAGAAGGTGATGGAAGTCCGCACTGATGCCATCTCACCAGGTGAGTGCTCCCATTATGGGGGGGGCTGCCAGCCTGGGCACTGGGCACTTATCCACAGCCTCTGCCCCCTCCAGGTCTGCGCATCCTTCTCGTGGACCAGTGGGTTGAAACTGGGGGCACCATGCGAGCGGCCATCGGGCTGGTGGAGCGGCTGGGGGGGGTCGTGGCAGGTAAGACTGGGGGCACCAAGGCACCTTTTGGTGCAGTGGGACCACCATCCTCACACCCTGGTGCTGAGCCCCTCCGTGTCCCCGCAGGTGTTGCTGCCATCTGCATCGAGGACAGCGAGGGCGGGCGGTGGATCCAGGAGCACTACAAGTGCTCCCACTGTGTCCCCCCCCGCCTGCAGCCCCGCTTCGACCACCACCAGTTCGGCTGGGACTGACTGACGGGGGGCTGGCACCTTATGTGTTCCCTGCAGCCCCCCAAGGAGTGCAGGGCTGCTGGCTCTGCAGGGCCGGATGCCCCAGACATCCACTAGAGATGGAACTCCTCCTCGGTGGCAGCCATCCATCCTCCCTGCCTCCATCCTCCCACCTGCCCATGAGTCTGGGTGCTGCAGCCCCAGCCCTCTGCCCCACACTTTTCTTAAAAAGCATAAAAAACCATTTTATTAAGACAAAAGGGCATCTCCCTCTGTGAGCAGTACCTGGGTTTGCATAGCTACAGGAGCCGCATGGGTGCTCCTGCCCACCCTGGCCAGGGGTGCCTGGGCAGGCGAGGGGCCAGGGGGGCTGGGGAGTGGCAGGGACGGCTCCTTGGGGCCGGCCAGGGTCGCCCCTCTTTGGTCCATAGGTGTGAGCATGGCGGGCGCAGGGGGTGCCCCCTCACTGGCAGCACTTGGGTTTCTTGCGGGGTGTTGACAGGTACAGGTCGCTCTCGTTGCTGCTGATCCCTGCAGGACAGAGAAAGGAGGGTGAGTGGGTGTGTAGAGGATAAGGGGGGGCACCCACTCGGGGCCAGCCAGGAGTACTCACGCACGGTGTCGCCGATCCTGCGGGTGTGGCTGCGCTCCAGCTCGGCCAGCACGCTGCTCTCAAAGGTCAGGGCCGCCACACGGAAGAAGAAATCCCGCACGTTCTCCCCTGCCCCACAGGATGAGACCCCCTGAATGCCCCCTCATCCGGCTGGACACTGGTATCTGCATTCCCCCCACTCGTCCTGGGACCCACCAGTGAGCGAGGAGACAGCCCAGTACTCTGCCTGCATCTCCTGGGCCACCTTGAGAGCGTCCTTCTCCATCAGGCTGTACTGTGCCGGTGTCTGCCAACAGAGCCGGGGGGAGCGGGTGAAGGGGACAGCCCTGCTGAGCCAGGATGCAGTTTGCCCACAGGGAGGGGGACACACTCACACTCAGATCCTTCTTGGAGCCCACCAAGAAGAGGATCACGTTGGAGGGGTCGTTCTCCTTCAGAGCGTCAGCCAACCACTGCCTGTGGGGGCCACTGTCACCAGCCGGTGGCCAAGCTTGCTGGCACACCACAGCACAGTGTTGCCAGCAGTCCTGTGGCCCCTGCCCAGGTCCTCCCTCTGCATCCAGCCTCAGAGCCCCCTCATGCTCGTTCCCAGTCCCATCTGGGCCCTTCAGCCACGTGTCACCTACCGTGTGTGCTCCAGGGACGCCACATCGTTGACATCGAAGACGATCACAATGGCTGGGGTGGGAAGGAGGGGTGAGATGGGGACAGGGGCAGTGTGACAGAGAGGTCAGACAGGGTGGGCACCTCACCTTGTGCTCCCCGGTAGTAGGTGGAGGCGATGCACTTGAAGCGCTCCTGGCCGGCCGTGTCCCACCTGGGGGGGTGTGGGAGGTGAGGGGGGCCTAAAGGGGTGTCTGGGGAGGGGTCTGGGCCAGTGCCTACTCACAGCTGAAGGCTGAAGGGCACCCCCAGCACCTCAAATCGCTCCATCTCGAAATCCACCCCGATGGTCGCCTTGTAGTTCTTGTCGAATGTGTCCTTGCAAAAGCTGGGGTGGGAGTGAGGGCGGGTCAGCAGCCCCCAACTCCCCACTCCAACCCCTGGGGCCTCAGTGCCCCCCCATCCTGGGGATGCTCAGCACCAGAGTCCGGCCAGAGCTGGACTCAGCCCAAGGCGCTGCCGCCCTTTGGGGGAGGGGGGGTCGCTTCCCCTTTCCCCCCTCCTCCCTCCCCTCTCCGGGGGTCCTGTTACCGGTTGATTAGGCAGGTCTTCCCCACCGACAGGTCGCCCACCACGATGATCTTGGAGATCTTGAATCTGCAGAGAGGGGGGACGCACGGCTCAGCAGGGCGGGGCGGGAGGGGCTCCCCCCCTGCGTCCCCCGACTGGTCACTGGGGGCAGAGGGGCTCATGGGGTGGGGAGGCATCACCCCACAGCCCCCCCCCGTGTCCGCAGCTCCCTGCGTCCCGGCTCTCCCGCCGCAGCGGAGACCAGACCCCCGCGTTCCCCCACCCCGTGTTCCCCCCGCGCCGCATTCCAGGATCGTGACGCAGGGCTCGGCACACGGGCAGCGCCGGCAGCCACGCGGCGCCCACGCCGGGGACCCCCACCCGTGGCCGGCGGGACCGTGGGCTCCCTCGTCCTCACCCCCTTCCAGCCCCGCGGTGGGGACCCCAAACCACCCCGGACTCACCCCACCGTGCCCGTCCGCTGCTCCTGGCAGGCGCTGGCCACTGTGGGGTGGAAGGCGGGGCGGGTTTGCAGGGCGGCCTCCTTCCGAAAACACTGCGGGGGGACAAAGGGGGGCACCGGTGTGACCACGGGGCTCGGCGAGGCCGCCCCCGGGCCGTTGTGTCCCCTCTGCTCACCGGGGGCAGGTCGGCGATGACCCGGTCCCTGCGGACCGGAGCCAGCACGTTCATCGTCCCGTGGGGTCTCCGAGGCGGGGTGGGTGGCTGGGGGGAGCAGGGATGGGACAAGGATCACTGTGAGGCCTGGGGACAGAGAGAGGAGGGAGTGACAACGTCCCCGTTTCACGGCTGTCCCCGTGCACAGCATTCCGGAATAGCGTTGTCCGTGTGTCCCCAACCAGGGCTGTCCCCTTATCCCAGTAGTCTCCCACTTTCCCAGGATGTGGTAATCCTCATGTCCTGACTCTCCTCGCATCCCCAAGGATGGCTGTCCCCCAAACCCAGCCACCTCGAGCCCCCTGACTGTGGTTGTCCCCACACCTGGGCGCAGCTGTCCCGCGTGTCTCTGCTGTCCCCGTGTCCCAACCAACCCTCCATCCCAAGTGTGCCATCCCAGGGTATCACTGTGCTCCTGTCCCGAGCTGTGGCTATCCCATATCCCGGCATACAGCTGTCCCCACGTCCCACCATCCCTACACCCCTACATACCCGGGTACCACTGACCCCACACCGCACCTATCCCCGTGTCCCAGCCACCCTCACGTTCCCACAGTGCCATCCCAGGCTCACTGTTGTCCCCGTGTCCCACCTCCCTCAGCCTGTCCGTCCCCGTGCCCCCCCCATTCCCATCTCCGCGTCCCCTGTCCCCTCCCATCCCGCGTCGCCCCCGCACAGCCACCACCGTCCCATCGCCGCATCCCAGCCCAAGACCAAGCCCTCCCCGCCTCGTCTGTGTCCCCCCGGCGGAGGGGATGAAGCGGGGTGTCCCCGTTACCGCGAACCTCCCAAATCCGATAGCGGTGCCCAGCGCTGCACGCCCAGCCCCGGAGGAACCGGCGTCCTGGCCCCTCCCACG
>NW_020897744.1:2042540-2051278 GCF_003984885.1 Neopelma chrysocephalum | reverse complement strand
CGTGGGAGGGGCCAGGACGCCGGTTCCTCCGGGGCTGGGCCATTGCGCTGCCACCCGCGCGGTGGGACACCGGTAACCCCCCGCCACCCCGGGGTTCATCGCGGTACGCCCCGCCACGACGGCGGGTGGTGTACCGGACTACAACTCCCGTGATGCCCCACAGCGTGACGCATGCGCAGATGTATCATTTGTAACTACTACTACTTCCAGCATGCTTTGAAGTTTGTCGAGAGAGTTGGTGCAATGGTGTATGGGTGGAGTCAGTCTTGCTCTCGCGAGACTTTGCGCTATAAGCCCGTGCGGCGCGGCGCGGGAGGCCCCTTTCGGCTTCCGCCAGGCCAAGATGGCGCCCAAGGCGAAGAAGGAGGGTGAGGGCGCGGGGCGAACGGTCCGTGTGTGGGGGGGTGCGGGACGGTGTGAGGGACCCCACAGGGTGCGGGTGTATACGGAGGGAGGCGGGCTGAGCGGGGCGGGGCGGGTGAGGCAGGGTTGCGGCGCAGTGCTGGGTGCGGGCACGTGGAGGTGGCGGAATAGGCCTGCCCGATTCTCTGAGGGGGGGTGTCCCCATCTTGGTGAGGGAAGGACTAAATGCCTCTTTTCTCTCGGGAATTGGTTTGTTCTGGTGGGGAAAGGGGGAAATACTAACGCCACTGGGCGTTTCGTGGTTCATTTTGGTTGGGTGAGGTCCTGCTCATTGACGAGGGGAAGCCGTGCCCGGCTCACTGAGGTGTTTCCACAGCTGTGCCTCCGAAGACAGAGGCGAAGGCAAAGGCGCTGAAGGCCAAGAAGGCCGTTCTCAAGGGGGTTCACAGCCACAAGAAGAAGAAGATCCGCACATCGCCCACCTTCCGCAGACCCAAGACCCTGCGGCTTCGGAGGCAGCCCAAGTACCCCCGGAAGAGCGCCCCACGGAGGAACAAGTACGTGTGGCTTGTTGGGCTGTGCCCTGCTGCGGGGCTTGGGAGCAGCCCCGGGGGTGGGCTGGTGTGGGGACCTCCCTCTCACCTGGTCACACTTTGTCAGTGTGCTCAGCCACATGTTGGTGGCAGAGCACTGGAGGGATGTTTGGGGTGCAGGTGATGATTTCAAGCGACCAAAGCCTGAGAGTTTGTGATTATAACTTTTTTTTGGCGACTGATGCACCCCAGAGGAAGCCCCCAAAGTGCAGAGAAGCACCTGCCATCCCTCTGCTAAGCATAGGGTCTCTCCTGCAGGTTGGACCATTACGCCATTATCAAGTTCCCTCTGACCACAGAATCGGCCATGAAGAAGATCGAGGATAACAACACCCTGGTTTTCATTGTCGATGTCAAGGCAAACAAGCACCAGATCAAACAGGCTGTGAAAAAGTTGTATGATATCGATGTGGCCAAGGTCAACACATTGATTAGGTGAGAAGGGGGATAAAAACATGTCACTGGTGGGTGTGAGGTGCTTCAAAAGAAGCATTTTTTAGCTGAGAGTGGGAGTGTGTGAGTTTCAGCAGCTGAGGGAACTCTCAGGAGGAGTGGGACAAAGCTGTGTAGCAATGGCCTCTCCAGGACAAGAGGAAATGGCCTCCATCTCTGCCAGAGGATGTTCAGGTTGGACATCAGGAGGAATTTCTTCATAGAAAGGGTTTTTAAACATTGGAATGGGCTGCCCAGGGAGGTGGTGGAATTGCCATCGCTGGAGATGTTTAAGAAATGACTTTGTGCCATGGTCTAGTTGACAAGTTGGTGATTGGTCTAAGGTTAGACTTGATGATCTCAGAGGTCTTTTCCAACCGAAATAATTCTGTGTTTTCGGTGTTAAAAGTTTTGAGATGTGCAAGTTGAGAGGGAGCACACCTTGGTGGAAGTGGGAGGTGTTGGCAGACCAGAGGGTCAGCTTTGTCAGGGGTCTCTTCCAACACCCAGGGAGTCCTGTGCAAATGATGTAAACTTGAATTCCACTGAGTAACAGTGATGTTTCCAAAGGAACCACTGATGCACATGGGAACAGTGGGAAAGCAGAGCAGGGCAGAGGAGTTGGCTCTGTTCTGATGCCTCGTGTTCTTCTCTAGGCCTGACGGGGAGAAGAAGGCTTATGTCCGACTGGCTCCGGATTATGATGCACTGGATGTGGCCAACAAGGTGAGACATCTTTGAAGCTTTACTGCTCCCTGTTGGTTGTCTTGTGTCTCCCTCAGTGATTGTTCTTCCTGCTGTGCATGTGAGGTACTTGTGCTTCAAGCGTGGCACTTCTGTGTCCCTGTAGCCAGGATCTGAGTGTTCAGGAGCACAGCCACATTCCATGTCAGTTCAGTCCTCAAGGTGGCAGGAGGCAGTGGTGGTACAAATTGAAGTAGGGGAATGTACGAGGATCACTCTGGAATAAACATACAAAGCGGATGTGTAAGGCTTTTGGGCAGGTCTGGGAGGAAGAAGTTGTCCTTGGAGGACGGGCATCCTGGGGAGATGCAGCTGTGGCAAAAATGTCTGAGGTGGAGGCTCTGCCTTTCTGCCACCCTAACATCTGTTTTAACATCCTTTGCTTCTTTCCAGATTGGAATCATCTAAACTGCATCTGCCGAGGACTGTACAGACATGATAATAAACCTTCTTACACCACTGAGGGCTCTTGTGTTTTGTGACAGCATAACCAGTGTGAAAGAGAGCACTCAGCAAACTTTGGGGCTTCATTTTGGTGAAGGGGGTTCCTCCCTCTCTTCCTGGCAGTGGGTGGGTAGAGCCAACTGCTCCATGAGAGGATCTCGCAGGGGGCAGCGCTGTCCTGCTCAGGGGGTCTCCAAGGTCACTCACCTCTGCTGTGGGTGAACATGAGGTGAAACGTCCCTCAAATCTCAAATATCTCTATATTTACCCCAAGACTTCTGGTGTTCTCCAGGATTTCCTTGCAGTTTATTTAGGATGTGTTTGTAATCGGTATTTTTGGTGTCCTGCGTCGCTTCCTTGTGGAGCAGACCATGGCAGGTAGGTGGTGACCACAGCAAAAACCTGTCAGTGGCTCAGATCTGGCACAAGTGACCTCACACCATTTTCGAGTGTATCAGCTCTCTGCTTATGCTGCAGGTTCACTTGAAACCCTCACACTAATCCAGCAGCAGAGGCTTTGTGGTTTTTTCTGGCACAATCCCTGCTCCGTGTGCTGCAGCGTGTGAGTTTCCCTGTTGCTGTTCCTCACAGGGTTCACTGTCCTCTGGGCTGTTTGCAAATGCTGCTGTTGCTGCCTCTGCAGTGTTTGGCTTTAAGTTTGTAGATGGAACCGGCTTTTAGAGTGCTTGGAGTCAGGAGGACGTGGAGCACTGGGTGAGCAGGGAACAGGGGAGTTACGGAAAAGCCTTTAGAGGTACTTGAGCTTAAGTACATAGTTAGACTTGACTGAGAAAGATGATGAAAGCTGTGACCAAATATTGATTAGGGCTAATTGAGCTCTTGAGCAGTAGGACAGAGAGTTCCTTCAGGCCTCTTGTGGAGAGCGTCGGATTCCCGGGGCAGTGGTTTGCAGTGTGAGGGATGGTGGTGGATGGAAAAGGGGAGTTGGTCTCGGTCTTGGGGGTGAAGATCTGTGCTGGGTTGTGTGGCCCTAGGCTTGACACCTCTCACCTGAGCTCAGGGAGGCAGGAGGTGCTCCCTGCGTGCAATAAGGGATGAAAAACCACCTGGAGGGAGTAGTGCTGCTTCCCTGTGTGCTTCCCAGGCACCAGCCCAACCTCCTGCCTGTGGATGGGCAGCAGCAGGATCCCCTGAGCCCCAGGCCACCTCTTTATGTATAGTCACCCCAAGAAAGATGCAAGGGGAGAGGTGCCCCTCTTGTAGCAACGCTTGGTGTCACTGCTGGGTGGGGAGTGGGTATGGAGAGCCAGGATGTGCAGCAGCAGGAGGCTGGGAGGGGTTCCACATCAGCATGACTTGCATTCAGCCCTGACCTTGCCTCAGCTCAGCCTGGTAGCTGCTGCCCTGGCACTTCACTTGCCTCTTGCTCCTGGCTGGCAGCCGGCCTGATCCACAGCTGCCCCAGCCTGGACAGCACTGCAGTGCTGGGAGATGCTCCTGCTGGAAGCCAGGAAACAGTGGGGATCCCTGCTTTGGGAAACTGTGTCATGCCTGGCCCTTCCACACTGCTTTAAGGACAGTGGAAGCATGGGCTGGTCATCTGAGCCTATAAACTGCTGGGGCAGAGCTGTGTCTGCTCCATGTGGAGAGCCAAGGGGAAAGGGGCAGCAATCAGGGTGAGGGGAAACTAAGATCCAGGCTTGATTGTGCAGGGTATTTGCAGATGGAATTGGTACAGAGAGGCCACGGGGCTTAAGCTGCAGCTGGAAGACACGTAGCTGTTGGGATGTGCTGCTGAGGGTAAGGCTGTGCCCTGCCAGGGCTGCTGAGCTCCTGCTTTGAGCAAGGAGGGAACGAGGCAGTGGATTTAGAGCTGGCAGAGGTCCCTGCCCACACAGTGTCCTGGGTATCATGTCCCTGTCCCAGCTGCCAGGCTGTTCCTGGCACACACCCCCTGCCACAGTGCCAGTACACACCAGGGAGTCCCAGCAGGATCCTGATCCTGTGAGGTGTCTCCCAGCTCTCTGGAGGGAAGGGTGATTCCCCCACTGCTTCCCCTTCACCAGCTTATTTCAGCCACAGTGCCTGTCTCTGCCTCAGCTGGGCTGGTGAGGGGGTGGGTGGGACAGATCCTGCCTGGAGTAGGGGCTGGACAGGAGTCCCTCTAAGCCCCACTGCTAACGCCGATCCAGTGCAATCCTGGAGCTGTCACGTCAGCAGGATTTGCCTCCCCGATGCTCCGGTGCTCCACAGGACCGGCTGGGCCAGTTCTGGCCCCGCTCCCCTGGGGAGCTGAACCCTCTCCTCCCGCTGTTCTGAGGGAGCTGCTGGAGCCATCCTGGTCCTGTGGCTGCAGGAGAGGGCTCAGCACACTCACGGGGCTGCAGCTGTGCTGTGCTGGTGAAGATTGCTCTGGGGGGATGCAAGCATGCAGCAGTCTTCCAGGAAGAGCCCATGGCCTCAGACGGCTTTTCCATGCCAGCTCCACTTCACGTGGCTGCCGGGTGAGTCACGCAGCCCAGACAGGCTCCTTGCTGCCACAAGGCTTGGTACCTCTCCTGGCTCCCTTCAGCTCTTCCCTGCACAGCCCTGGGTCTCTGGAAGAGCACAGGAGTAAGGAAGAGGAGGGGAGCCCATCCATGAGAGGGATGGGGTCTTTTTGTTTAAGGCTCAGCTGGGCTGGTAGGACCCACGGGGGCTGGAGTGCATCCCTGGAGGGTCCCTAGAACAAAGAGGACTGCAGAAATGTGCCGTCTTTGCCCCTGAGGACTGCCAGCCCTCCGCTGGGAATGGGGCACGTCCTTTCCCACAGCCCTGTCCCCCCAGCCTCTCCCTGACCCAGGGCAGTCCCTGGCCCGCTCTGCCCCACAGAAGAGCCAGCCCAGGTGTGCTGCGGCAGCAGTAAACAGACCGATTTTAATGCACGTAACACCCAACATCACCATGGGAGGGACTCGTCCCTTCCCTCGCAACCCTCCCAGGCCATCAGCTGTCAAGTGCAGCCACCCCTGGCCCTCCAGCTGCCCATGTGGAAACTGGCTTGGGCTGCTTCTCCATCGGCTGTGCCCCTGTCTTTGGCAGCATCCCCGTGGCTCGGCGAAGCTGTCGGGCTGGTCCAGCAGGGAAGCACTTTTAGGCAGCAGAGTAGGTGAAGGCAGGGCCTGGGGCCTGGGAGCGAGCCCTAAGGCACATCAGAGCAGGTTTGAAGAGCCCAAAAACCTCCAGGAGCCGGAGCCCGGGTTCCCCCTCGGTGCACACGTCTCAGTCTATCAGAAACTTCTCACCGTCCACATCTCTCCCTGCAGAGCCCTTGCGCAGGGAGGGGAAAAAATCGGAGCGGAGGAGGCGGGAGAAGTACATGAGGATCATGGCATCGAGCAGCAGGAGGTTGGCAGTGAGGAAGGCACCCTGGCCCTGCACCTCCACGTAGCGGAGGAAGTACCAGGTGAGGTAAGCCTGGGGCGCCAGGCGGAAGGCGAAGTACATCACCAGGTTGATGTACTTGTTGGCCTCGTAGAGCGCCGGGGAAGGCACGTTGCTCATCTTCAGCAGCATGCGGACGGTGAGGAAGATGTTGCTCACCTCCACCAGCAGCAGCAGCACCGCTGCCACCAGGAAGCGGCCTGTGATGATGAGCGAGACGAAGGCAGAGATGGCCTGGGACACACACACACAGCAGGGTCAGCCCTGGCGGAGGCGAGTTCTTCCCCACCAGGGTCTGGGCATATGCAGTGCTCTTCCCCCCAACCAGAGATCCCAGCAGCCCCCCAGGGAAAACCAGCCTGGAGAGCCAGATCCCACAACACCAGTTATACCTCCCTGTGCTGGGGAGCTGGGACGAGACTCCAGCCTCTTCCCTCTCCCGGTACAGCAGCCTGTCTGGCTCCTGGCGCTTGGAGCTGATGCTGCCAGGTATCCTGCCCTGCCAGGCGCCCTCGCCTTGTTGATGCAGAGCCTAACTGGCAGCCAGGGTGAGGCAGAGGGAAGGGCTCTGGCTTGCCCAGCCATAGCATAGGAAACCTGGGTGGGCTGAGCCCCGGGGTGCATAGCCCCCCCGTGCTGGCTGTACTCACCATGGCATGGTGCACCAGGTACTCCCAGGATGAGCGGGACTGATGGTTGAAGATGATGTCAAGGGTGTCGTGGATGAAGTAGCCTGTGGGATGAAGGAGAGCATTGAGGGGGTCTGGCTTGTGCACCATGACCCGCTGTGGTAAGGAGGAGCAGTGAGGAGGAGAGTGGTGTGATTGTGCTCCAGGTGTCGGAGGCTCCTCCACCCTGTCTGGGCACGGAGACGCGGCTGTTCCCCAAGGGGTTGGCAGCCTGCGGGCCCCACGCTCGTGATTCAGGCAGGAGGCACGGAGAGCTGCCCAGCCCTTGAGCCGGGGGCTCGTCCCGAGCCCGCATGCCGGGCGAGGCTGAGCAGGGAGTGGGCAGAGCCCGGTGGAGTGGCTGCGGCCATGGCCCTGCCCGGGTCCTTACCTGAGGAGAAGCAGACCAGCAGGTGCCCTGAGACGCTGTAACCGTCCTGGATGTCGGAGAGCAGCTCCGGGGAGTGCCAGAGGCTGGTGGTGAGAAGAGAAGGAAGAGGGTCAGCCTGGGCGCCGGGATGAGGGACACGGCGGGGCAGGGGACCCACTATGCCCTCCCCTGGGGGCACCGCCGGGGGTCGCGCTCCCACGGGGCGCGCCGTGCCCACCCTCCCCGCGCGCGGCGCCCGGTACCTGAAGAGGGCCCACAGCCCGGCCAGCACGGAGTGCGCGAAAGACACCAGGAGGTTCCTCCAGCGCCAGACGCGGCCGGGGCGGCTCCTCACGGCGGCGGGCCGGGGCAGGGCCAGGGCCAGGCGGCGCAGCGCCCCGAAGATCGCCACGCTGCCGCCCACCAGCGCCGCCGAGGCAGCCCGCCCGCCCGGGCCCATCGCGCCCAGTGCCGGCGGCGCGCGGCCGCGGCGGGACACGCCCCCTACACACACAGCCCGCCCCTTCTGGCCACGCCCCCGGCGGCTGCGGACCGCGCCTCCCGTTGGACGCGCCCTCTTTCTCCCCGCGCGCGCTGAGGGGCGGGAGCGCGCTGGCCACGCCTCCCCCCATTGGCCACGCCCCCGCGTTTGGGTGCTGGCGCGCGTGGCTGCCAGGTGTGTCACCTGTGGGGGGATCGCAGGTGTGTCACCTGTGCCGCCAGCTGTGTCACCTGTGCGGGGATCGCAGGTGTTTGCGCGGGGCGCTGGACCCGTTCCTGCTGTGCGCTGCGTGTTCCTGCACGCGTGTGCGAGGCAGCGAACGCGTGGGTGTGCCAGGGCACTGCCCGCCTGTCCCGGGCAGCGCGGGAGGGTTGGGGGGTGCAGCGTGTGCGTGGCAGATGTTGCCGCACATCTGTGCTGCGCCCTGCGCATCTGTCCCAAGTGCTGCACAGCTGGCGTTGGCCCCGCCACATCTGTCTGCTCTCGGCACCGTGTGTGCGCGTGTCCCGGTCACGGTGTGGCTGTTCCCGGTGGCTGCAGCGCGTGGTGCGGGAGGGGGGATGTCGGGGAAACCATCGTGCCCTGGAAAAGTAGTGGGAGCACCCACAATCGCTCACCTGAAGACACAGACCCCAGGAAGGGGGACACACAGGTGCCCCCTAGTACCAGCATGGCAGCAGGGTGAGGCCAGCTCTGTGGGCCCTGAGGCGTGGCTGGTTGCTGAGTGGGGGTCCTGCCCCATCGTTGCCCCCCGGTGCGGGGCACTGGGCGCTGGCTGGCCCCGGTGAGCCGGGCTAGCTGTCGCTAGATGGCAGCATGGCCACGTGGCAGTGCCACCTCTGTCCTTGTCCCCATTCCAGTGCACGGGCAGCCACCCTTGGGAGCAGGGCAGGACCCCCTTCCGAGCTCTATACCCGCCATCACGGCCGCCCCAGGGATGCTCGTGGTCCTGGGGGTCTAATGCCGGTTTGGGGGGGGACAGAGGGGTCCGTGCTGGCTCTGCAGCAGCACAGCCCCCGCCATGGATGTCCCCCCCCGAGACTAGGGGCTGAAGTCTGCCGAGGGCACCGCCACTCTCTAGGGGTGCCGGGGGGGTCCTGCTGGCACCCCCCAGACCGGGGGCGGGCAGCCCAGCGCTCCCCAAGCCCCTCTCCCTGGGTGTTGCCCAAGGCTCCCCGCGGCACTGGGGTGCCCACCCACCCAGGGGGGTCCCCAAGGCCGCGGTGCGGTGGCGTTAC